>NW_028280759.1:2895000-3195000 GCF_059751285.1 Brachycentrus maculatus | reverse complement strand
AGTTTGAATGACAAAAATTTACACATTTTATTTTGTTTCAGGTAATTTACAATGTAATGTTAAAATCCTTCAAGATTTGAATAAATTAACATCAGTGGAAGATGTTTATTTGACTATCGCATCTAGAGTCCGAAGCATTATACCCTTTGTAAAAGTAGCTTACCCTGATCTGCAAGGTGGTGATGCTTTAGGAATTCCTGAATTCCAACATGATATGGACAGGATGATTTGCAGGTATTATTCTATTTATTTTGAAAACTCACTAAACCTTCAATTTTGTATGTAACATTTGGATAGTGATGTAGTGTCGATCCGGAGATGGCGCCACAATCTAACCGAATATGACAATAGAGGTCTCCATTGTCGTTAGATGAAGTCTACAAAAAAATACCTCCACAGGATCTATTATATCTCTTCTACTTCTAACCGTCCTTTAAGCAACAGTAAAGTTGTGTAAATCCTTGATAAATAATCAAGCCTTTGAACCCTGAAGCGATCATTGTACAAGTACCCTAACCCTGAGCCCCTGAGTAATTTTTGACCAAAAAATTATATTTGACTAAAAATGAAATTTCTCTCCTAAATTAATCAAAATTAATCTGAGTTCATGTTCAAACAAGTTCTCCCCCCTCTCATACTCGCGATGACGTCACAATAAGTCAAAAGTATCGTCTCGGTTTTTTCTTCACAGTCCGGTATTCCAGGCCGTAGGGTAATGAGGATAGATGTTGAGGCCGGTATTCTGGCCATTAGGGTATATGCATTACTTAATAAAGCCGGTTTACCGGCCTCTAGGGTTCAAAGAGTTAATGTAATAAATACATGCGTTTCCTCCAAATATAAAATTGTGATCACTCTCTGTGATGTTTTATCTCAGGAATTCCCTGTGCTGTACGAATAACCTTTTCGATGTCATAATTATTATGATACAATTCTAAATATGTTCACCCCTACCCAATATTTTTAACTAATAATGATATCTAGTGTGAAGTTTCTATTTAGAGTTATTTAACTTCTATTTGAGTCTTTAACTATAACTTTAGGTCATATTTAGGAACTCAGATCTTTTTCGAAACCATTCATACAAAGACATTTAATAATTATGCACCAAATGATTCATTATTGTTATTGAATTGCATATTTTGAACATTTTTAGAAAGAAGATGATCAACACGGTGGAGCGTGCTATCAACCCCGAAACTGATATGAATGAAGTAGTCTATAGCTTAGACAATCTCTCTGCCCAAGAGCCATCTGTGTTAACTGATAGGTAATATTTTAAACCACCTTTTTTAAAATATAACGCATCCGTAGTAATCTATCAATCTACATGTACAAGAAATCTTAAAATAAATCATATAAAAATATAATCATGATTTGGTAAATCAACTCCAAATATTTCAACATTACTCTTACCTATACTTTACCTGCAAAAAGTAAAGAAATTCAATTTCTTTTTTTTCAGATTACTTTCGAATACTGACGTTCATAGAATATCATTTAAAACATTTCCATTAAAGAAACTGGAGTTTGAGTCTCGCTTTGAATCAGGAAATTTAAGAAAAGCTATACAGGTATATACATAAATTACTTATTTTACCACTCCTTAAATTTTTTGGACTCAAGTAATATTAATTTTAATAATATACATGTATTATTTATTGTACCACCTTAATAAAATTTATTGGCCTTTAAGTACTACTAAATATTATTTATGTAATAACACAAATGCAAATTTAGGAATTGAAATAATCTTGAATTATGCTATATCTTATCATGCTATATCTTGGTGCTGTATGTTTTCAGATATAGCACCAAGAGCTTGGTTCCAAAATAATTGTTAATTTTCTTCAAACATACATAGCTTGGGTTTTCTTACCAAGTTATTGATAAATGACAATACAGGTTTAGATTAATTCTAAATTCGTTGACAGCTTGAATACCGTCAATAAGAATAATTGCGTATACTGTACATAGATGGCTCTGCTTTAAAAAATCACTAACTTCGAAAGATATAAAGTATTTGTCAAAAATTGAGTCCCAGAATGTTAATAATATTATTTTTTAATGAGGCACTTGCACAGAAAATAAATATTTTAACAAATTCTAAAATATTTTTATTACAGATAGGTCCAAGAGAATATGATCTGATTTTAATGCCCGATGTGAATGCCAAGAAACGCCATTTGTGGTTTTATTTCGAAGTCAGCAATATGACCAACTGTGGCTCTTACACTTTTAATGTTATAAATTGTGAAAAACCAGATAGTCAATTTAATTTCGGCATGAAACCGGTCATGTATTCGGTTAAAGAATCAGTATTAGGAAGACCCGGTAAGTGATTTGTTTTCTCTTTAATGAAACTTATGCTAAATTTGATATTTACTATTACATTTAAAACCGCTAAATATATATTTGGTTTGGAACATTCATTCTTACATTAAGACATGTCATGAAAATTAATTGATACAACCCAAAACCAAAATGTTGTTTAATTATTTCATATCAGTAGTAATTTAAAACTAATTATAATTTATTCCAATCCTTGAAGTTAAATGTGCAAACCCAAAAATTACCAAAACCTTTTAAGGTAATAAAAACCGCCAAATAATGATGGTGATTTAGTTTTATTATTAGCTTTTATTTAAAATTTATACTTTTTGACTTCCTATTGACATTCTAATAGTTCTACTAATCTCACCACTTACAACCAAAATACAAGTACATGACAGAAAACTATAAAGTTTTTAAAAAATCATGAAAACATATCAAATACATAATACAATGCAATATGTAGGTAACATACATATTATTAATGTATTATTATTTATCACTTTGGTTGAAACTAATGTTTCTTGGAGCTTAAGTTTTGATGATATGTATAACATAACGCAAACTTATTATCCAGAAATATAGAATTTTCTATAGTAATTCATTATTTTTATATTTTTAATTGAACATTATTGATAAACAAAAATCCCACATCAGCATAGGCTGTGTGGTAAAAAGGTTTACACATTTATTTAGGCAGGTACATATTTCATATTCATATTTAGCTTAGTTAATTTTATATTTGATTAATGAGCAAGCTCCTTATTGTTACGTTTTTATTGAGTTTTCTATTTTTCCACTATTTTAGGATGGTGTAGGGTTGGATCTGATATATGTTACTACAAAAATAGTTACCAATGTATCAAAAGCAAAACCCCATTAAAATGTTTCTTCACTGTGACTTTTACAATAGATTTTCCGCACTCCAATGATGTGTGCTACATAGCATACCATTACCCCTACACATACACTCAAATGATGGTCAGTTTTCGTTTTATATTTTGTCTTTGTATTAGATTATATGTATCCCATTACTATTATTATATCTCTTTAAAATATTATAGACTAAAATATGGATTTGGTCCCAAAATCTTCCTAGAGGCATTTACTTCAGAATGGACACTCTGTGTAACACACTCAACAATAATGAAATACCTCTTGTCACTATTACTGCAGAGGATACCCCTACCAATCCGATTCATGTAAGTAATATTGTACATATTGCTCACTCCTTTCAAGAACGTCATAAATCAAAAAACTTGATTTTTCAGGAGAACGTTTTTAAAGTTTAAAAATATAATATTGTACAATTTATTAAAAATAAATATCAAGCCACTTATTGAACTTTTTATTGTGCAACAGATCTTTTTAGGTTAAACCTGAAGGTTTTTTATCCTTTTGAAAAATAATTAGTTTTTTTTTTTTTTTTTTTAAATTAAACAATACCTTTTCTTCAAAATGCAAAAACAACACTTTCTTCCCTGTAGCGGGTAAATATTAAGTTAAAAATATGCCTCTTTTGCTGGGATATAGTACATTTTCTGGGCATTCTGAAAACATGCACAATTGAAAATTGACGATTTTTGATTTTTGATGTTCTTGAAAGGAGTGAGCGATATGTAGTACCTATCGACCTGTCTACACATAAATGGTAGTTTGATCGCATTGGCCAAACATGGAAAACGTACACTCAATCAACTTAATTTCTGATACTAAATATTACCTACAGCCTTTACAAATAATGCGTAGAGTGAATTCCTCACTGCTGAAGTGAAATTGTTCAACTTCAAAGTTGTAAATGCCCTCAACCTAAACAAAATGTCGTTATACTTACATGTGGCAGTAGACTTAGAATCAACTGCTATAATATTCCTTGTGCGGTAGGTGTTAATGACGAAAGAATGAGAAGTTATTAAGTGCTTGAACAAACTGAATTCAGAAGCAATTAATAAACTTTTCTTAAATATTGCTGAAACTAGTAAAATCGGAGGAATCAGCAAATTAATACACAATTCATTGAAAGATTTGTTGTCTTACCATTTATTTGTCTTCTTTTTTTCTTACAGACAAGAGAAATTGTTTTTTTGACGTCGAGAGTTCATCCAGGGGAGAGTAATGCTTCTTGGGTCATGGACGGTGCTCTGGGAAGCTTATTGAACAACTCTGCACTTTCAAATAAGCTCCGGTCACACTACATCTTCAAGATAATTCCAATACTCAATGTGGAAGGTGTCATCAACGGCTGGTAAGTGAAAAGATACTTTCCTAATGAGTAACCAGTTTGGTGGTTTTGTGAGGAATTGTTCAAAACATTATGATTTTTGTAATTTCAAATTGTTATAATTTGTAGTATATGTGGTTTGTTGAAAATAAAAAAACAAGGACATTTTATAGAAAATTATACATTTAATTCTTTTTGAAATGTTTATCGAAAATAAAGATCTTAATATTAATTATAGCTTTACATTAATGGAGGCATTATCACTAAGTATTTCTCTTCGCTCCCTCTGTTGTATCTATAAAGTAAGTCTACAAATAGTTTTGCACTTCTTTTGCGTTTGTATAAGCTCGAACTTACAGCTCATAATGCTCATACTTGGAGATTGAAAACAAAGCCGTGTATATCCCCTCTGTCACCAAATATGATAAGATCTTGGCAAGTAATCATTAATATCTAAATCTTAACTATTCAATGACCGCAATTGCCAAAACCTTGAGTGCTTTGCTTTCAACCCCTGGAATGCTTCTTCAAATTATTATCAAAACTGTCATTTATATCCCCCGTGATCAAATAATAGGAGATTGTATTTTTAATTTGTATGCATGAATTTGAATTGACAGAATATTTTATGTATTTTTACTATGAAAATGCCAACGCAAACATGTGTTTAATTTTTAGATCTAAAATCATTTGAGAATCGATAAAATTAATCTTACATATTCTTAATTCATATTTTCTCGAGAAAATTATTAAGTTCTACTATTATCTTATTTATGATGTTAAAACACAGTCTAATTGCGGAACATGTATGACATTATATTCACAGCTGAAGTGATTTTTCACTTTAATAGGATGGAGCCGCAAGAACTTTACCAGCTATCTTTTGCATAGTTTCCGAACGGTATGTTGTCACAACATCGGGCTCGATTGTGGAAACGTAGTCGTCTCCTGCGTTGTTGGCGGCGGCGTACGCGTTAGGATCGTCCCCCATCTGCATGTCTGCACTGTGGTTGTACGGCCCAAGAGTGGCGTTGCCTTCGTCATCGACCGAATTGTCGGGTTCGTTGGGTAGTTGGGTAGGAGTGTCGTTGACATCGGTGTCTCCGTCGTAAGTACTCGGTGCCGCGGTGGCTGCCTTGTCAACCTGTCCCTGGCTGTCCTGAACTCGGTCGTGGTGATTGATCCCCGAGTAGTGGCTGTCGATCTGCGGGTTCTTGTGGGCCAGAGCCGAAGCCGCCTTGAGGTGAGGGGACTGCAGGCCGTCCAGGGAGCTGGGGCGCAGCTTCCCGAGCAGGTCGTTGAGGGTGAAGTGCGTAGGCAGGTGCTCCGACCGGGGGGGAGCGGGGGACGAGCTGGTCAGAGGTGGGGCTGTAGTGGTTGTCGTCAGAGAAAGAGGCTTCCTGCGCAAATAAAATTACATATGTACTTAAATAATGTTTCGATGCGTTCACGATTCTCAGCTTCAGTACTTACTACTATTTTACTGCTCAAATATTGGCTTCAGATAAACACTTTAATCGAACATTCTCCTCATCATGCATCAACACGGAACTTCACTGTTAATTTTTTGTACATTTTAGCTTTATAGATTAGTTTTACTTTTTTTATGATTTTTATTAACCGATTAGTCGGTTTATCAGTTGAACCAGAAAATAATACTTATTTTGAGGTACTTCCCTACTTTCCACTCACAGATTATTTGTTCTTTATCAAAATATCACTATCAGTGAGGTAGGTAACCAAAAAAAATCATTCATGGTTAGATTATTATACAAAAAAAAATTGCTAGTTATAGTACAAGACAATTTTCGTAAATAAATCCCCAACTTCTGAGCCTTTTGACTTCAAAAATGGCTAACTAGTTAGTAGTCGGCTAATCGGGTGAACCAATAGTCAGTCGTTGCATTTCTGATTTGCTTTATCATTGCTGAAATTTAAAGATAAGTAAGAGATATTTACATATAACAAACAGCTGAGAACTGAGAATCATTGTCATGCAGTCAATAAATAAATAAAAAGTGGCAAATTCATGATGAGATACCAAGCAAAGCTTTTCGCCCATCCACCAAGTGAATCTGCAGTAATATTTGTAGTATATTTACAACTTGGTTAATCTATTTTAAAATTGGTCAGTTAGTATTGCGTCGATAATATTACGTGACACGTTTAGGTGTCGAATTTCTCACAAGCGCACTTTGGTGGGTGGGTCGTTAAGTGTCATCAGAGGCAAGATTCTACGCCAGAGATTTGTGTGAACTCATGACTCGAGTATGTATTCAACTTGCTTGATATCGAGCATATCACGAAGCCACATGGAATGTGTGACTGGAAAGTGTGACTGAACGCTCTCGAGAATCTGGCCACTGGAGGTCGCTTTGGCTAAGTATCTCACCTGGTGTTGGCTTTACCCCTGCGCCGACGAGACGGGTATGGAGCCGTAGTTGTAGTAGTAGCATCTGGTCTGCTCGCAGATGAAGTCCTTGATGTCCCCGCAGTGCTGCGGCTCCCAGTGGAAGGTCGGCGCCTTCAGGGCCACGCATCCGTCGCTCAGCACGTGCTCCGTACTTCTTCAAAGGGCAAATAAACACTATCGTTAATACCCTTTTCACATATCGCTCACTCCTTTCAAGAACGTCATAAATCAAAAATCGTCAATTTTCAGTTGTACATGTTTTCGGGATGCCCAGAAAATGTACTGTATCCCAGCAAAAGGGCATATTTTTAACTTAAAATTTACCCGCTACAGGCAGAAAATGTTGTTTTTGCATTTTGAAGAAAAGGCATTGTTTAATTATTTTTTTAAATATACCAAATATTTTTCAAATGGAGAAAAAAACCTTTAGGTTTTACCTAAAAAGATCTGTTGCACAGTAAAAAGTTCAATAAGTGGCTGGATATTTATTTTTAATGTATTGTGTTATATTTTTAAACTTTAAAAACGTTCTCCTGAAAAATCAAGTTTTTTTATTTATGACGTTCTTGCAAGGAGTGAGCGATATTTTATACATAAAAATTTATGCAGCAAATGTAGTTGGAAATAAATCTGTAGAAGACCAATGAAAATTTGGCCTGTTCAAGTATTTCAAATACTTAGAATCGGTTAGGCCAGGAGTTGGAATAATCGGCAGGAACGTATGAGGAGATATATAAAAGTGGAAGAGGTGAAGATTGTTTGTTAAGGCAGATTGGTGTGGTGTTCTATTATTTTTGCCTACCCCTGCGATGATGGGATATGATGGTTAGGTGGTTTATATATTTAATAGGATTCATGTTGGGGTAAAGGATATGAATGATGATTTATCGCAAGTGCCAAGGAAATTGAAAGATATGAAATGTAAATGTAGTGCCGGGTTATGGTCCCGTGGTTAGTGTCGCAGACTCTTTAGTCTGAGTCCTGGGTTTGAACCCACTCTACCACAATTTGATACATATTTTTTAATAATGAGCCGCTTAGACTCACAGACATAGTATGAGATTGAAGTGTTTTTGTAAATAATTAAAACACAATTTCTCTTTTTAAAAAAAAATTACACTGAAATTGGGATACAATTTTGTTCCACATTTTCTTATAATTTTAGCTACTTAGCTTGTTAGATTCATAAAATAATTGCCTTGCAAGAGAGGTCTGTCAGGAACCCTAGATGCTTCTGTATCAGATCTGGGAATGCGGTTGGGAGCTTTCAAATATTTTATGCCAGGTCTCTCGCTAGAGTACTGGAAGCCGATTTTGGTGGTCAAATGGTTTATCACTACAATAATGGGGTCCATATGAAATGTAAATTCACAGTTAAATCGGGATAGAATTTTGTTCCACATTTTCTTATAATTTTAGCTACTTAGTTCATAAAATAATTGCTTAACGAGAGAGGACTGTCAGAGAGCCTAGATGCTACTGCATCAGATCCGGGAATGTGGTTGGGAGCCTTTAAATATATATGGGTTTATCACTGAAATAATGGGGTCTCGCTTACCCGTGCCTGGCAGTGCGCTGGGGGGCCGTGCTGCCCTGCGGCACGTCCAGTGGGTCCATGCTGTGCGAGGGGGCCGCCTGCGGGGCGGGCTCTGCCCCCGGGAGCGCCACGTCGCCGGCCCTCTTCATGTAGTTGAAGGTGGCGTTGAAGGGCAGGCCGGTGCTCATCCACAGGAACATGTCCGTGCCTAAGTTATTTCCCGACGTCCAGAAGTCGTATTTGTTGTAACCTGAAATGATCATTGAGAAATTTGGTAAATGGACCAAAAAAAATGGCGCTTTTTTTTTTTGAGAATTGAAGGCCATACTCGCAATAGTTATTATCATTTCAAGACCACATTCATTTCGAAGATAAGGTTTTTTTTAATACAAAAAACAGTTTACAACATTTTGAGTGTGTGAATTTGAGTAGTGTGGTTGTCAATAATGGGTAGAATTGATGGATGTTGTAAAGTGATCACTTAAACCAGCCTATGACGGTCGTCAGCCCCGTAAGTGCCCAGACTTCCATATTCTTCTTCATCTTTAATGAGATGTCAAAAAATAATACAAAAAACAATGTTTAAAAAGAAAAAAATTACGTCAAATGTTTAAAAGGCAATGGAGTTACTATTTAACGAATACTAGGCCTTACGCCTAGATTACTTAACTATCCTACGAGTGACGTTTTACTAAACATTCTTAAAAATACAACATGGAAATAAAACTGGAATAAATAATATAATAAAAAAAAACTTATTATTTTAGAAGTAAAAGTAACATTCTTGGCGTTTAAGAGATCACATAATAATGAAAAAAAAACTTATAAAAGTGTATTATCTCCCAGTATAAACTATCTAACCAACCATCACGCCGCTTCCCGGAGGAGTAGGCAGAGAGAATTGAACGCCAGACCGTAATAACTTTGCAAACAATCTTCGCCTTTTCCTCATTCATGCATCTCCTTATACATACCCGACGGTTATTTCGACTCCTGACTCGGCCACTTTCAAGTATTTGACGTATAGTATTTTTATTAAATTTCGTTTATCGTACGTGGGAAAAATTGTAAACAAAAGATTGCGGTAAATTTTGAAGACATTAATTAATTGTTTCACCTTCAATCGTTTTATAATTCATTGCCACCGACTTCGAACCCGTTACTTTCGATTCACGTTACGTACGCTAAAAGGGGTCAATGAATCCTTTTAATTGAATTCAATTTTCACGGTCTCGGAGACGGCTGGCAGGTTGACGACATTATTTTTTTCCCGAAACAATCCGGCCTGTTGAGTTTCAGGCCATTTCACGCTTGGACACACTGAAATTTCTTGTAATGGAAGTAAATGTAGTCGGGAAGTTATCTACCTACGTAATAATTGGAAACATTGTAAGTGCAACGTCACTTGTTTCATATTTATCTTTGTCGTATTGTGATCACAGTTACCCTGATTTAAAATTACAAAACGATGCAAACGTCGTGAAAATTGCTTTTTGTGTTATATTGCGTAACAAATTTTATTTATGTACACACATATATATATATATATATATATATATATTTACTTATATATATATATATATATATATATATATATATATATATATATATATATATATAGGTATATATACATACATATATATATATATATATATATATATATATATATATATATATATATATATATATATATATTTATAAATAAGTGTGTAGTCATCACGCTAGGCTACCACGCTGGAGGTCTCGGGTTTGATTCCCATGAGGGTCAAAATAAATATTAGTGATTTTTCAGTCTAAAATTTATTTAATATTACCCTGGACTGGTACCTGGAGCGGAAGGCTGATCATCTTTCCTTCATGTGATAACGGTCAAGATAACGCTGTGTTTATATGATGCAGTGCTCTATGCATCATTGGGTGCGGATAAGGTTTTGAAGAATTGGAATTAATAGGTCATGATTATTCGGGGTTTTGTGTAAACTAAAATATGAATGTTATGAATAAACTAAAATATGAAATAAAAAATATGAATGTTCGTTCGTTCAAAATCTTAAGGTGGAGACTGACTGGAGCATAACGTCGTTACATCTTTCGCGGCGAGCATCACCCAGCATCAGAAACTATGGATGGAGCGCTCGACTCGCTGTACTGACTGCCTGAATGCTCGCACCGTAACGTGCTACGTTACGACGAAATGCTCCGGTCAGTCTCCACCTTTAAATCGCCATAAATAAATATATTTATTACGACTTGGTAATTTGATTATAACCTGAAGGGCTCGGCAAAGCGTGCATTAAATCAACAAATCGTAGAAATTTATTACGGAGAGATAGCAATCGGAACGCACTTTAATATGCCTAGGCATAAACTGGTAATGCGGTATGTTATCGTCTATACGGTGCGCAAGGGATGCAAAATGCACCGCAATAAAACGCAGAACGCAGAATGCAGAATGCAGACTGCACCAAGGCGCAAGGCAGTGGAGATTCGTAGGGGAGATAGGTGCCCGTCCTGCGTCCGCTCTCGGGCGCCTCAACGCGTGCTCCTCCGCGCCGGACGCATTACGCGAGCCCTATTCTCACGACTTCGTGATGCAATCCGCGAGATTGCACCAACAATGCCCTTTAGAAATGTTACATAAACATTACCATATTAACTAGAGTTATGACAGCGAATCTACGCTACAATGACCCCGAACTTCAGTCGTACAGTCGATGCGAGGCGTATGAACCAAATTCGGAATTTTCTTCGCACTAAAAAAATATACTGAATAGGAAAGCCTAGAGAAATTGTGTTCTGAAAATGAATGCTTAAAGAAATGTGTTTTATTTTGTAAAATGTTAACTTCATTTTCCTTGTAAATTGAATATTGGATTTTCCTTTGCATTCAAAATAGATACTTAAAAGAAAAGCTAATAGAAACGTGTTTTTTATTGTTGTTGCATGTCAACTTTGATTTCTTTGTAAATTGGGTATTGGAATTTCCTTTTCATTAAAAATAGACACTGAAAATAAAAACTTAGAGAAATATTTTTTTATTTCTAAAATGTAAACTTTAATTTCCTTTTAAATTGAAAATTAGAATTTCTTTTGGATTCAAAATAGATATTGAAAAAAAAGCTAAGAGAAATGTATTTTTGGTTTATTTGTAAAATGTTAACAGTATTTTTTTTAAATCAAAACGACTTTATAAAAAACACACCCGTTCGAATGCAACGTTGTTAATATTTCTTTGAATTATTTTAGTATATTTAAGATTTTGAAAGAACGATCATTTATATATTATTTAATCCTGAATTATCAAGACCTAATTTTTCCACACAAAATTATGACTTACAAAAAATTGTTCAATTAATATATATCTATCTACTCTTAAATTTGTAGTTCATTTGGTAAATTATAAGCTTACATAAGTATCATATACGTTTAAACAAAGTGTAGGTACATGTTTAAATGAAGAAGGCTGAGCCGAGTTATACTGGATGCGTACGAGTATAATGAAATGATAACGTAATGCTTTTCCGCGGTGAATGTCCGATGGTCGCGCGTGTAGCAGAGTATAAACCCTACACCAATCAATTCGCCTTCACGGCTCAATCAGTAAACTGCCCGACCGACTATTGACCAAGGAAAATCTTCATATCGGCGGTAAGCGAGTACATGTTCCATTTGAAAAAATACCGTTGAAAATCGTCACCGGATCGTCAATCCAGACCAATCAAAAAGTGGTGATTATCATTTTTTACTTACCAGCATTTGTGAGATACGTTGTTATTGAATCTGCCTTTTCTTTTGTTTCAAACGATGCCAACTGTAGACCCAACGATCTGAAAGGAGTTATCACATGTTAGGTATCAAATTATTGTTATTTCCGCTCATCACAGGCTATGCCCAAAGAGCCAAAATGCAGATAAATTATATGTAGATGTATATTTAAGAAATAATTAAATAAAAAATTGTATCGTCGTCATACTAACTTATGATTATCACGAAAATCGAGAAGCCACAAGCGTTGTCCGCGCACAATTTAAAAAAATACATATGTATTTGATTTTTTTCTTTAATTTTAACTCCTTGCCATTCAATATCTCTTTTATTTTCAAAACCAAATATTTATTTCGAAGAAAAACTCTTTTTTCCATACAAAAACGATGTTTTAAGCAAAAAATTCAATACAATTACCAATGACTAAGCGGTGGGAGCAATATTTAGCCATATTTTGTTTACAACTACTACCATAGTATTCATATCTGATAAATATTGTAAAATATACAGCGAAAAATTCTAAAAATATAAATAATATGTGTGAAATTATTCAAGATATTATATTCATTACCTTGTAAATTTATTATTTACCTACTCATGCAATATAACATATTTTTATGTCACCCGTAGGGTGTATAATCTAGCAATATTCTAGTCACTTTGTGGTAATATCTATACATCATTAATTTAAATTTACTTGGTATACACCACTATTTCTTAAAATCTATTGTGACACGTGTTTCAAAGCATTCCGCATCATTTTCAAACACCGTATGTGTTTAAATGCGTACTGAAAATGATGCGGAATGCGTCGAAACACGTGTCACAATAGATTTAAAGAAATATTGGTATTATATTTACGAAGTAAAACTTAAATTAAAAATGAATAATCCGGTGTATGGAAAATATTTAAAATATTCAAATCGATTTCTTGTTAATATATTGGTAACTTTCTATTGCAGTTTGCTGCGAAATATTGATGATATCAATTCACAATCAACGTTATTATTTGCTCGGTAATGCTGTTTACTTCTAATATGAACATTATTCATGTATTTGCCTGCCTTCCTGTAGCGGGCAGTTCCCTTTATCTAGGGGTAGTTAGAACGCGGAAGGATAATAAATCAAACAGGATACACTAATAACTCGTAATTGCTGGGATGGGTTTAACCGCTTCATGTTAGAAAATAAATCTCTTATGTATGGTAATTTAATACAATAATTGCACACGGTCAACGATTACAATAATAAGCTTTCAGGTTGGCTTTGAAACTCAACTTTGTAAGTGGGATAGAGTAAATAAAGTGTCCGGGCTGAGATAACTTTATGGGCAACTAACATGATAGGATAATAATTATTAAAAAAAAACCCTTTGCCTTATTTATATTTTTGTTTAACCCCTCGGGAGAGTTCTAGCCTAGAGTTTCTCAATTCTTGGTTCGCGAAAGAATTTTACCTAGCCAGCTAAAAAAAACTAACCTTTATTTGTTTGTATCTTTTCACAAATTCTAAAATTTGACGTACTAATGTTGAATGAAATTAATTAAATAAAAACTAAACATGTTTGATTCGAGAAAAATGACATAATATGGCATTAGTGCTATGCAAACTCTACTACTCTGGTTTTCCTGAAAAATGAATAGATATGTCATCTTTTCTCCAAACTTGAAGATTTAAGTTAATACAACATTATATAATATTTACATCGCCCTTGTGAATTATTTTATTTATTTGATTTAAAAACAGATGCTCTTTATAAGTTTATACGTATTTGTACATTCATACTTACAATATACACACACCTTCACGGTAAAATACAAATTTTCTTTCGTTTTGTCTCGATGAAAAATATAAAAAATTACCGAATCGAACTAAGAAAACTTGGCCAATCAAGAATCTTTAACACTGTTTTTTCGCCATAGTGGTTCAAATTTGTTTTCAAGATTTTTGAATGATAGTAAAAAAAAAATAAAGATCAAATTTGACTACATGAAATTATCCTTAACCGTTTCGTCCATAAGCAATTAGTTACGGATTTAGTTGATTTTTTATATATGGCAAAAGTTGTTCGTCTATTATAGCTAGCTCCAATATGGATAGGTAGGCACCTTCATATGTCCGACATCTGTTTGAAATATTAATGATTTACCAATTATAGATTCGCTAATGTGTTACTTAGTTTGCGAAATAACGGCCACCGTTTTATAAAAGGTGCTACCTTTTTACCTACCTTTTTTACTTTAAAATGGAGGCCTTTTACTGTTATATTCAAATGCATCCTTAGAATTAAAATATATTAGTATTTTTGTATTCTTCAAGCTTAAGAAAAAATTATATTTGATCTTTTTGTATTTTTTAATGAAATGGCCACTCCGAATATTCTAATACATTTTCTTTGTAATCATTTTAATTTCCTTTAAAACACTAGAACCACCGATAAATGTAGGACAACAATGTCTTTTCTTACTTTACGCCATTTAAAATTATTTTATTGATTTTTGTATGGAAGAGTAATAAAATAAAAGCAATATAATGTATTTGCAACAGTGATATTCATTTTAGTGTTTTTAAATGAAATAAATGCAATTATTAAATGGAGTAATTGGAAAATTATTCATTTTCCACGTACTTTTCTCTTTCGACCTGTCGTTGGTTGATTTAAATGATCAATTTATACACTGTGTAACATTTACTATTCTACCTACGATTGCCAGTCACATTACTCAGATTTACGAAAGTTTTATTCATGTTTTCATTGAAAATATCAACTATATTATATTAGTGTATGCAGTTGATTTTTAAATATTGTTTAAATTTACAAATATGTGTATTAAAAGGAAATGTTTTATTATTTAATATGACATAATCAGCTAGGATAATCAGTGTTCTTCGTTGGGATATGACACATGAAGAAGAGATAAGTGTGTATGATAGTATCAAATTATTTATTTACGTATGTTTGTAACCAACCTGCAATATTGATACGCTAAGAAGTAGTTGAGTTCTGGACTGTAGGGGTTCATACGGGACACGAAGTACTGTACTCCATCCAACTGGATTGTCGTTATTCTTTGTCCTGAAACAATAAACGTTAAACTATTAACATAGTGTAATTATATTCCGTACTGTCAATGTGTGGGAATGTCATTTTGCTAAAATTGTTTTCAAGTCATATAAATACAGGTTAAGAAATGTATTCCTTTGATTTTTTAATTTAAAAAGTGTTCTGCCGATAAAACAGAGAGCGATAAAAAAAATAAAGATGGCGACGTTACATCGGCTTAGAGAAGGACTTGAGAAACTTGAAATGTCGTTTCTTTCAAAGCAACGCAATTAAATTTTTATTTTTTTGTAACATGTAACTTAAGAATAAAAGTAAAACTTAATATAAATGTGTGACTAAATTTCTGGACATGTGGTTTACGAAGAGATATTGTAACTTACGATGTAAAACTGTTTCTGTGAATACATTCCTTTAAAAAAATACGATAAATAATATTTTTATTTAAGGACTATGGTACAGTGATTATTATAAAAACGTTGACGACTCAATAAATGTTAATAAATTAAAATGTTAATATTCGTTTATTCAAAATCTTAAATATGTTAAGTTATTATCCGATTACTTTAAAATTTGTTGACAACATTGAAGGCTCCCAACCGCACTCCTGGATCTGATAAAAGTTATCTAAACAAGTTTTTTTTACCGCAATGGCAGTGCCATCTGTTGAACGAAACAGCAAAACACGCAATATTAAATATTGCCCATACCGAACAGCTGATGAAATACCGTAAACCCAAAAGTATCGTGAAATTAAACATATTAGAATTGTGTGCTATCTCTTTTTTTTCTTTTTCAATTAACCAGGCTGAGCCAGAATAACGCGTGGCTGAGGACAGCTTTTTTCAAATGACGATTTAGTTTTGTGAGTCTATCATATTTTTATTCATCAATCGTTTCATCGTTTTTTGTTTGTTTGGCGTTTAACTACGCTACACGTAGAAAATTAAATCAATACGTAATGATTGCTTTAAAACCTCAAAGGCTTTAACGACACCGACATCTGGCACCATGGAAGATGGCTTCTGTAGCGGGAAACGTGTTTTTTTTTAAACCGAGCACTTTTATTATATAAATAATATTTCAACGAGCACAGCTCGCGAAGATTTTTTTCCTTCCTTTTCCAGGAGAATAATTGGCATTAAGGTGGGAGTCCTTCCTCAAATCCGCTTGCAAACGCTTGAAATTTTGTTTATTTTGACGCTAACATTCATAATTTATTTATTGATTTGGCGTTTAATTATGTATTAATTGTTAAATCCAGTCCGCCTCCGTAGTGTAATGGTCAGCACGCTCGGCTACCGTTCTGGAGGTCCCGGGTTCGATTCCTAGGGGGGGTCAAATAAATATAAGTGTTTTTTACACAATAATATTTATTCGATTTTACCCTGGTCTGGTACTTGAAGCGGAGGGCTGATCACCTTTCCTTCATGTGTAAAACGATCAAGATAACACTGCGTTCATATGAAGCAGTGCCCTATGCACCATTGGGGTGCGGATAAGGGTTTAATTATTATTAATTATTAATTAATTGTTAAATCAAACACAGATTTTTCGAGTCTACTAAGTTGTATTTTATTAACAAAATCACTTTAAAAAATTCACAATATAAATTTTTTATGTGTTTTTGTTAATTAAATACAACCAAGTAGACTCAAAAAATCTGTGTTTGATTTAAAAATCATCAATTAAAATAAACATTCATAATGGTAAAAATATTTAATGGTAAAAATTTAAAATTAGGTTGTTTCCTTTCATGAAGATAAATTCTAAATCCAGTATGTGTACTTTTACTGTAGACGTTGTATATTTCGGTGAAAGTGAGACTAGGCTGTATTAATAAATATGGAACTTTTTATTGTATCAGAAAAGCATCTGTATTTTGCACACTGAATTTCGTTTATGTATAATATAATCTCACGATTTAATGACCAACCAAAACAACTAGCTCAAATTAAAAGCCGACGTTATTTATTTCTGTTATAATCATTATATGTTATTAAAACATTCGAGAAACATACTAAATTAGTGAACTATAACTTCAAGACTTAAAACTTAAATGTATAAGTATATATAATAAAATAACACACACAAAAAATCGATTCGTCGTTTGTTCGTTTTGCGTTATCTTTATAAGAATACTGTTGAAGCGGGCTGGAAATTGAATGATTTACAAAATATTATGTTGAATCTATATTTACAAAATCAGATAAATAAGTCAAAAATATTTAAAATTTAAAAATTTAAAAAACGTGTTGGCACTCAGTTTCCTTTGTCTTTTTCAAAACACATTTTGTTTTGAAGAAAGAATGATAAAATACGTCATTTTTGGTGTATCTTTCGCGATATTGCGTGTTTAAAGACTACCCTCTTTAAATCATTCTCCTGTCGGTAGTGGAAATTCAATCACGTCTGCAACCGGTTTCGCATGCCTGCCGCATAATACACATAATAATATATCTGTATTTATTTTTATTTGCCAATAATTGTATTATTATGAGACATTTTATTTTATGTCATTACCATTAGAGGCATTTAAATTCCTTTACACATTTTGATGAAAACATCCAGGTGTTGTCATTGTAAGTAATAAAAATAAAATATGCAATCAAACCAAATTTTGTGATATTTTATTAAATATTGATTGATCAATTTAAACTAGTATTGTAGTTTATGATAAATTAAAATATATATATTGTCACTCTTGATTACAGAAAATGTACAGGAAAGCAAATTTTTATATGAAATTTACGGTTATTACCGTTAATTAATTAAATGTTAACTTTGCTTTCGGAAACGGTAATTTTTTAAAGGCTTATTTCATTAATATTTTTTTATATATAAGGCTGTTTGAATATTGAATATATGCTAAACAGTGTAATATACATATCGCTCACTCCTTTCAAGAACGTCATAAATCAAAAATTGTCAATTTTCAGTTGTACATGTTTTCGGAATGCCCAGAAAATGTACTAAATCCCAGCAAAAGAGGCATATTTTTAACTTAATATTTACCCGCTACAGGACAGAAAAAGTTGTTTTTGCATTTTGAAGAAAAGGTATTGTTTAATTATTTTTTAAAATGTACTTAATATTTTTCAAATGGAGAAAAAACCTTCAGGTTTTACCTAAAAAGATCTGTTGCATAGTAAAAAGTTCAATAAGTGGCTTGATATTTATTTTTAACATTTTGTGTTATATTTTGAAACATTAAAAAGTTCTCCTGAAAAATCAAGTTTTTTGATTTATGACGTTCTTGAAAGGAGTGAGCGATATGACATTTAGTGAGCACACATTCGCTTGCAAAAGTTGAAAACCTTTTCAACTGATATTCCTTAAAAATTCCTGTTTCAACATTTAGTCAAGAGAGCGACATTATGATTTTTCATTCTCATAATAATTCGTTGCAAATGTGCCACTTTAACGTTTTCCTCAAAGTCCTTGTATGGTAAATATGAAATATTGTGAAAAAATAAATGTATATTTTTAATGCAGGCACTTCCTGCGGTGACATAATATTTGGTTTAAGTATGTGCGTAATTAGATATTTCATTATAAATAATAATACGTAATCACTCATTGTTTAAAATATGCATAATTTTGCAAAGAAAATGGGTAATAAATGTGATGAATTATAATCTTTCCTTAATTGAATACTTTGGAGTTGGCGGATATTGCATCTAGTCCTTGACACTTTGAATAGAAATATACAAGAGAACTATTATTAATTTCTTATTGTTTTATTTCTATTATAAGTCAACCTTGATAAGGCAATGATGAGCAAGATATTTTATTATTTTTGAAATAGACATATTAGTCTCTTTTATAATCGACCAGGTCTTATATTCGATTTTTGGCATCAATAATTACAGTAACATATTTTAAGACTATCACAAAAATTAAACTTTTTAGTTTTAATTTATCTCTAATGAACTATTTCAAACTTTTTTCTCAAAAACAAAAAAAAATGATCTAATTTTTTTTTACCAGACAAAATTTGTTTCAACAAAATTAACATTAATAATAAAATATTATCCGCATATTCTTCATCTCCGTAGTATGGTGGTTAGCGCGTTTGGATACCGTGCTGGAGGTCCCGTATTCGATTCCCAGGGTGGTCAAAATGAAATTTAGTAATTTTATTTAATTACACCCTTTGCTGACAGCTGGAGCGCTTGTCTTCATGTAATTTACGTTCAGAGTAACACTGTTTTGATACATTGCAGTGCCCTTTGCACTATTTGGGCACGGACAAGGTAAAATGATGAAATATCGTCTTACTCTTGCAGTTTTTGTGCTGGTGGAAAAAAATCTAGAGTTTAAAAGCCAATGAGGAGTGTAATTTATATAAAAAGCGAATTCAGTCAAACATATAATACATTTTTGTTTTTTTAGAAGTTTAAAATCTGGAAGTTATAGCTTACTAATTTAGTACGTTTCTCGAATGTATTAATAACATATGTATAATGATTATTACAGAAATAAATAACGT
Source organism: Brachycentrus maculatus (assembly GCF_059751285.1). Classification (NCBI taxonomy): domain Eukaryota; kingdom Metazoa; phylum Arthropoda; class Insecta; order Trichoptera; family Brachycentridae; genus Brachycentrus; species Brachycentrus maculatus. The sequence goes on along the minus strand of NW_028280759.1, from coordinate 3,175,180 downwards.
CGGCTTTTAATTTGAGCAAGTTGTTTCGGCTGGTCATTAATTCCTGGGATTATCTCATTTTTATTGCACGTAACCTTTGGTTTATTACCATTTCGTGGATTTTATAAGATCTCAGATATCTGCACGCGTCTAGGTCTAACCGAGAGGTCATCGTTCGAATCCTAGCGCATACTACTTCTTGTTGCTTGCCGGCGATGCATTCATTCCAGTTCGCCCTGTCAACGCTTGTGGAACTAGATAAACCATTCAAGTTCCAGCAACTCGCGAATGCGTATGAAAAACAAGCCGCAGATATTTAATTCAAGCCGTTTATTAGCGGCATAGCAACTCGGGAAAAGGACGTAATGCTATAATCATACTTATTTATTAGTTTGTTTTTCTTTCTTCGGTGGCATAGTACGGTACAAATATACTGTAATGAATTAACTTAAAGAAATTATGGTTGTATATTTAATAATATAATATACATTATAAGTGAATGTATATTTTGTTTTAATTCAAAATCGTACACTTTTATTTGTAAACTAGTTGCTAGAAGAATATAGAAGTATGGGTGTTCACAGGGCTTTCCACATGTCATGGGCTAGTTTAAGTGATCATTTTATACACGTGTAACGTTCACCATACCCATGATTGACAACCACACTTCTCTTTTTTTTATTGCTTTACGTCTAAGTGACTTTGAAATCTTGGTATGGCTTATGCAACACCCCTTATCATAGCCCTACTTAGATTTCAACTTAAGTTGTTTCCAAGTTTTATTGCCTATACCTAGAATTTTTTTAGATGGGAGTTGCATTTATTATTTACCTTGCTTATTATGAACAAAGTTTATAGATTATCAATGTTTCTTGTAGCTAAAAACATGTTTTATTTTAATCTGTGTTGGGAACAGACACTATTTATGTAAAAAGTTACAATACTTTCATATAATTCATGAGTGACAATTCTAGGTAAAAACACTCGCCCCACACTATTCAAATTACGGTGGCTATATTTATGCTTTAACTGACGCTTCGTGTATTATTAGTCTACCGAGCGAAAGAACTCAATCGTATTTTCTTTAGTTTCTGAGAATGTTTAATATATTTTTTAAATATTTAGACGATTTAACTTATTGTGAATTGGCAGACTTTAACATTATCCACCGTCTAAAAATAAATAAAAAATCGATACGCAGATAGTTGCTAATTGGTTATGGCGATGTGGGTAGTGACACTTTGTGTCTCTCAAAACCCCCATAACTCACATTCGCTTTACCATGTACCATGTGATTAGATGACACCAAGATTGATACCCATAGAGCATGGTGTGGGATAATGCACCGCAGGGTACAGCTGACCTCGGCTATGTTGGCACGTGAGGTCGCCTGGGGTCAAGCGGCCCGTGCAACTAATGTTGCGTTTATACCGAGCTATTTCCATACCGATCTACTATGTACGTCCTGCGTCGTCTTGCTTGAATATCCTATTACAGACCAATTTACATAGTAAATCTGCATGGACCCGCGTTTCAAAAATAAAGAAAACGCTGCAATATAATGCAATTGCTATTAATAAATGGTTACAATATATATCGGATATATAATATATGATCAGATATTTATAATTTATCCCAACAGTTTATAATTTTTCTAACCCTTATCTGCACTTAATGGTGCAAAGGTCGTGCATTGTATTGACGCAGTGTTATCTTGATTGTTAACACATGAAGGAAAGGGATTACCCCTCCGTTACAGGCACCTGCCCAGAGTAATATTGAATTAATATTTTAGTGAAAAATCACTTATATTTAATTTGACCCTCCCCCCTGGGAATCGAACTTGGGACCTCCAGCACGGTAGCCGAGCGTGCTGACCATTACACTACGGAGGCGGACATAAATCGATAAATATTTACATTTTATTATTTTACCAACTACTCGTAAATAATCAGATAATATATAATTTATCCCTACTGTTAAAAAAATATAAAATACCTATCTCAAAATAATTTATTTGTTGTGATATTACACTTTTTTTAATGAAAACGCGGTTTGTCTTCACAACTAATTCCATACTGTTTGTACTTTCATTCGTTTAACACAGATATTTTTTTAATGTTAAATCATTAGTTCTCAAAAACAATATCACATAAACACATATCTAATTTATGTAACTCTTACCCATTGCTTAAAAAGGTGATTTATTTACAAACACTCAGATTGCCATTTCAAAAAGGATAAATAAAAAAAATTGCACAAAGCTCAATTTTTCGTTCAACTATTGAAAAACTTTTATTTCCTACAATAGTTTTTTGCATACACAATATAACATCTGCTTTATATATGTCTTGCATCGAGTTAAAACTGTACTGATAAAGCAATTTGCACTTAGATTTCAAGGCGTTGGAGTTCAAATTATGTAAAATCTAATTAAGTACCATGATAAATATTTCCATTTGCAACTTACCATGGTAGTAATTTAACAAATTATTCGGTGGTATTGAACTTAGCTAAAAAGCCCGAAATGTAACGTTAGCAAGATAAGAGCCCACATATTTTAAAGTATATTAAATGAACGCTATCTCAGGAGCTCCCGCATGATGGCGCCATGAATAACCGAACATGCATAAAAACAAAACATTTATATCTGCAAAAAACTCGAATATTCGACCGTTTGACCGGTATTTTATTTTAACTGTCTCGCTTTTATTTTATTCTAATCTAATCGTTCGCGAAAAACTTGTTCCATCATATTCTCCGTTATAAATTCATTCGGTTCTTGTCGCAATAAAGTAATCATCGTTGTTGGAGTGGCCAATTTAAAATATCGTCATTAAAGTTGGCCGAAACGATTCTAGGATACAAAGGGTCTTTCTTTGGCCAAGCGCCCGAAGTAAAATGCTTCGGGTTTTTTTGCAGACTGACAATTTTATTTATTTATTTTTATTTCGTCGTACACATTTACAAATTATAATTATGTGCCCTCACTGAGTTTTTGCAGTACCCAAGGGGACTTTTTCCCAGCATTTATTTATAAAATTATTTAAAAAATATTTTTATCATTATTTATTGTACAATGCATTATTATACCATATACTACTTATCAGACACCGAATAATTCACCCCACGAATGTATGTTAATATTATAGGTGTCTCAACTTGATATAAAACATCTATCGTTCATTTTATAACAGGATAACATTTAATAACACGTTACACAAGTGTATAAAGTGATCACTAAGCCACACAAATACCAGGTCGTAAGCCCTGGGATGCTCAGACTTACATTTTCTTATATACAAAATGAACGAAAGATGTTTCATATCAAGTTAAGACACCTTTATATGAAAGAAAAATAGTTATGACATGCAATGAAATACGATATGGCCGAATGATGAAAAGCTTTTTTTATATTCATTTATTTTTATTTTTAATGACTTTATGGATAATGGGAGCAGGTTGTAAAACTTTATTGCATAATAATCAAAGTTTTTTTGACCCAAAGAGGTATGTGTTAAGTATTGTTTGATGTGTTTCAGTGTTTTAGATCCTGTAGTACGTTACGTTACCAATTATGATGATTAAATGATTTTTTGCAAGGATTATAACATATATGTATATGTACGTATGTATAAAGCCTTTTCGTTCCAGGCCGACCATTAAAAGTAATTTCACCGCTGCGCCGATCTCGTCATAATTACATAAACGCGTAATCATATCCTAGTTGTGCCTGTCGTTTCTCGCGAATCCTTATTACCTGTTATATTGCGAGGCGTATTATCTGAATCAAGAGTACACGAATGATCGCAGTAAATCTGGAATAATTGTTTTCCCGGTATCGGACTAACGAGAGACTTGTTCGCAGATGTAATGAAAAAAAAGCTGGAATGCGTATCATCCGAGAGCGTAATTTCACATTAGTATGAAATTTATTATTCGATGTCTATTAGCGAAATTTACAGCATAGCATAGTCGTAATACGTATTACATAATGTAACTTGTATTGTATCTAGCACGGGACCATGACCCTGGCGGTCACTACTCCTGCTATTTTCAGGTGTAACAAACATGTGTATGAAAATAAAATTAATTTATTCTTACTTATTTATTTTTCCATTGTATGTGAAACATGAGTAGTGTGGTTGTCAATCATAGGTAGAATGGGGAATATTACACATGTATGAAGTGATCATTTAAACCAGCCTATAAAAGTTCGCAAGCCCTGTAAATACCCAGACTTCTATTTTTTTCTTCATCTATGTTGATGTATAAATAAACATTTTTTTTTCTGAAACCTTCACCATACATTTTTTTAACAAAGTAACCAACAAAGGCTCTAGTTTAGAAGCCTTTGTACAGGGAGGACAAACGAACATTACGTTTTTACGATATTGTAAAGATATGCGGTGTGATGCCTCTGAAGATCCCTTTTTTTCACACATGTAATCGGCGATTTTATTAGTCATTTAGGGCCCATATAATCATAATATGTACGTGTAAAGACCGGAGACTCGCGAGAAAACATGCTTTAATGATCGTAATTCTTTATTAATGGAAGATTTATAACTTAGTTTGTGAGCGAAAACTTCTTACGCCACGATATATGTACCTACCAAAACTATTGGATTTAAAATACCTGTAATAATGTTTTGTAAGTACATACATATTTTACTAAATTATGGTAGGGTAATTCTTGGAATTATTTTCGTACTTATTGTTTACATATATTTGCCGACTATTAGGTGAATTACTGAATGGTGTCAGACGGTTGATTTTCTAACATAACGAGAAAAATAAACTTAGAGGAAACGTAATCCTTAAACATTATGTAATTATACAATCCTTTATATCATATTACACCTTTCCTTCATGTGTAAACGATCAAGATAACACTGCGTTTATATGACGCAGTGCCCTATGCACCATTGGGGTGCGGATAAGGGTTTTATTATTATTATTATATCATATGATTTTTGCTTCTAATATTTCTCAGAAATCAAAAAAAAGACTGATAAATAGCAAGAAATGTATAATTATATCGTTTTTAAAACAAAATATGAGATTTTATTTTTTTGCACAAAATGTAAACATTTTGACAGCAACGTAGAAATACTTTTTTTGGTACCAAAACCATGAATTTTATACTATAATCTTTAATCGGTAAGTACTGTACCAATTTCCATTTGGAAATTTCAAATTTGATGAATCGCGAAAAGATACGTTCGTTTGGAATTTAAGTACCTACATGAACCCGTGCAGAGTTAGAAAATATTATGACTTTAAATGGATGAGATTAAAATACAGAGTGATTTTTCATTTAACTGCTGAACTTTAAAAATGTTTTGTGGATATATGCATATAAAATAAAAATTTGTTATTGACATTTACATTATTATTTATTGACTTTAGATGTAAATCCAACAATCTATAACTTGATACAGAGTATGTTTCCATATAGCTATGCTTATTTTTTTTTTATTTCATTTTTATTTTAATGTTGGCAACCCCTATGTTAGCTTTAGTTTTAATAATAATTATTACTTCTTCTTGCTGAATTTATTTTGTTTTCATTGAAATAACTTGTTTCTGCCTTATAAGATCCAAATACGGATGTAGTCTGCGCTTCGCAATTTATCGATTCATTGAACTCGATTATAATTCTAATTAAGCACTAAACGTCTCTGATACACATCGGTAACGGAACTTGTTTTCATACTAGAATCTATATCTATTTAATACTGTCGTTTTATTAGATTTACACTCATAATATCTTGTCTGGGCGATCTAATAAGAAATCACATAAATTTATTAATAACGCATGTGTAAATTTTATGCACGTCGCAATACAAACTTTTCATATTATTTTTTGACATCTCATCAAAGATGAAGAAGAATATGGAAGTCTGGGCATTTACGGGGCTTACGACCGTCATAGGCTGGTTTAAGTGATCACTTTACACACGTGTAACATTCACCAATTCTACCCATTATTGACAACCACACTACTCAAATTCTTGGAAGTTCTATATATATGAACCAATTTAGAAACCTTGTTCATGAATCACTAGAACTTCACTAGAGACATCTATTGGTGAGATGTAAAGAAGCTTTTTACTAAGCAGAAACTCTTATATTAGTATGTGAGATCCGAATCCTGGATTATAATCACACACATGAGAAACGCCAGAAAATACCATTTTCATTTTTATTATTAAGCTTATAATTTGACCAGATAATTTATTTACAACATTTTGAGTGTGTCCAAACAAACTTTTCATTTGCATAGGTCACTTTTCAAATTTGATTCATTTGGTCCTACGTACATGACATACAATATTTGTATAATGTGCTAATGCATGGTTGAGAGGAGCGTTATCGATAAAATTAAGAAAGGTGTGTTGAGATGGTTAAGGCACGTGAATCGAATAAGTGAAAAAAGAATAGTAAAATAAATTTATGAGGCGAATGTGGTTGGTAATAGAAGCAGAGAAAAACCGAGGAAAATTCGGCATATCGAGTATTTCAAATACTTGGTCAGGTCAGTGAGTCGGAATAATCAGTGTGTACGCAATATATAAGGAGATGCAATGAAAATATTTAAAATCTATAAAAAAAGGATTGTAATCGAAAACAAGTACAATGCTAGTGTCAGCATCTGTAAAGAAGAGTAATGTTTGGTATAGCGTGTATTGTTTATTTAATAGATGGCGCTGCCATTGCGTTAAAAAAAGCTGTCACAGATACATAAAAAACTTGCGCGTATTCGAATGCAACGTTTTCACACAATTTCAAAGCAATCGGTGAATTGCTTTTTATTAACAACATATGACAGTCGTAAGCCCCGTAAACGCTGAGACTTCCATATTCTTCTTCGTCTATGTTGAGATGTCAAAAAATAATATGCTTTTTTTATTCATATAAATGTTTTCATCTAATGGTCACAGCTCGAATGATTGTACTTAAGTACATGCGAAGTAGTGAATCCTTCAGTACAAGTGTCACGCAGTCCTTTCTGTGTGTCAGCCACGGGCGCGGGCGTCACTTCCTCTTCCGATGGCCATTCCAGCGGCGGGAGTACGTGATATGGAAACTAAGCGCAGAACGCGACTCGCGCGTAAAAGCTCCACGACTGTGCCTCTGTACCTATAGACGTAATGCGGGCTTCAAATTATTCACAAATAGTGACTAATAGCTTCTTTATCTATACGGTTTTCACTGTACTTCACATTTGTAAAATTAAAAATGTTAATAAGCAATCGAATTTAACATACATAAATTGACTACTTTTACTAATTTATTACACGAATTTCATAATTGCAATGTTTCAACAGAAAACCTTTTTGAATTATCGCTTCCTTTTTTTTAACCCTTTTTACTGTCTTTATATATTTTCAAGTAATACGCGTTAAAAATCTATTTAAAGAATTGTTTTTTTTTCTTCCTTTTTCTGTACCTACATATAGACGTAATGCGGGCTTCAAATTATTCACAAATAGTGACTAATAGCTTCTTTATCTATACGGTTTCCACTGTACTTCACATTTGTAAAATTAAAAATGTTAATAAGCAATCGAATTTAACATACATAAATTGACTATTTTTACTAATTTATTACACGAATTTCATAATTGCAATGTTTCAACAGAAAACCTTTTTGAATTATCGCTTCCTTTTTTTAAACCCTTTTTACTGTCTTTATATATTTTCAAGTAATACGCGTTAAAAATCTATTTAAAGAATTGTTTTTTTTTTTCTTCCTTTTTTATGTTTTTAAAATATATGTTTTTTATTGCTGTATATATTTTTTTATGTCTGCCAGTTTGACAACAATTACTCCATTATTTCAGATTCTACATCAGAAAACATACAGTAGTTAATGTTTTTATCTAAGGAAAATATTATTTTATATATATTTTTTTGCATTTGTCTTTTATAGTCAAATTTAACATACTCGTTTATTGATGAAAATACTAATGTTCAATTGTTCAATATTCTCAATCTCCCAATGTTATTAACAGATTGCCTTGAAATTTTTACGAAACGTTGCATTGAAATATAGGTATGTGTTTTTATTGACTGGTAAAACATGCTTTTGTTCAACAGATTTTTTCACTGAAATTGCAGCTCCATCTTTTGAACGTAACAACAATACACGCAATTCTATTCATTCTCCGTAACGGACACATGCTCCTTGACAGCTGATACAATATTTTATACCCACAAGGAGTGTGAAATCGTAATATTAATGACATATTAGAATTGGATTCTTTTTTTTAACCAGACTGAGCCACAGCAACGCATGGCTAGGTACAGCTAATTTAATAATATAGTCGTTTCATGAAAAATTTTACATTGCATTTGGAATTTCAGGCTTTTTGTAACAATTTAAAAACTCGTGTAACCAATGACTTTTCTTTGTTTGAACAAGCGCAGATCCTTGCGCCTCGCATTCCTTCTCGTTTCCGCGCAATTGCCTTCGAGGTATTTGCCCATTGATTGTCGCCTCAATGACTCATTCGCCTTTCTCTGACTTTGTATTCCACGATGATACTTTGTATCAGGTGTTTGTTTACGCTTTCGGCTTTCCTTTGCCCGTGACTGGAATACAATAACGTTTAATACAACCACGAGCTTTTGATACTTCCGCGGTTTGGTAATAGAGATTCTAATGATATTATGAATGAAATTAAATAATGGTGCGTAATTTTTTATGAAACTATACAAAGAAATAAAACAGAAACTAAAATTTCATTTTATCAATGCATTTAAGGATCATGTTTCATGCATTTAGCGATCATGTTCTTAAAGTGGTTTTTTCATGGATCAACATAGAAATAAAACATATAGTATTTTAATACAAAAATAAAAATTTCATTATAGGAATGCATTAAACGACCACGTTCTTAATGTGGTGTTTTTATGGATCAGCATATAAATAAAACACATAGAATTTTAATACAAAAACCAAATTTCAATTTTATCAATGCATTGAATGATTAATGTTTCTTGCATTTAACGATCATCTTCATAAAGTAGTGTTTTCGTGGATCTAAAAACTTGCTAAGAAAATGTCAGGTAAAAAAAAGTCATACTCTTTAGTGGCCAGTTTATATTGAAATAGACGAGCAATTGATCCCGCTTCTATGTTTAGTGATATGTCCTTGTCTAGTTGTTATAAGTCTACACACGTGCACACATCCAAATCTGGATAGGTCTACTTAAAAGGCAGCATGATTTATACCGCATATGAGTATTTTAGTAATTCTGTTTTATTTTTAGACGCAACGAACAAAACTATATCTAGCATTGTTCAATCGTTGAGTACCAGAGTAAATTTTAAAGATTAAGAAATCAAGCTGCATTGATAACGTGAAATCCTGAGTTTTCATACATTTTACCCAAACGCACTAGCTACTACCGTACCCATGGCGACTTATGAATTTATTATTTTTTCATAAATTATTTCGGAATCACTCTTTTATAATTTCTATACTTTTTAAAATAACCTTACATTTTTAAATATCATTCACTAAAATTATTGATATTGCTTTATTTTTTTCGTGATAACCCGGACAAAAACATTAAAAAAGCCATGTAAGTGGCGATTTTTAACAATTTTTGTGATATTTGTAGTGAATAAAATATTAGATTTGTGAGTACTGAATGTAATTGTTGACAGATGCGTGGATTTAAAATACTGAGAGAGTGGGAGATGCAAATTTATACAACACTACCTTTAAAAAATATCTTACTTTTCCCTGAAATTTTCAAAATAAGCTGGTTTCTCAACTCAAAATCTGTACCTGATATAGAAAAACTAAATATGTAGATATTTTTAATCAGCGCGAAATGTTTATCAGGATTAAACAGTATTTTTCTTGGTGATGAGAATAAAAACTTACATTTTATTGAACAGTGTTATAAAACTTTATTGTGAATAGTATTTCGATGCATTCGTTATCATTATCGAACGTCGAAACACCCGCCACAGAAAAGTATAACAATAAGTAATATATTTTCCACGTTATGCTTGACTTTCAAAACGAAATAGTTTTACTCAGTGTATATATCTGTTGTCTCATATAATAGACTCCATTAAAGTTCAGATATTTACCGTTCTCCTTTATTCATTCAAAGTGAATATCTACCACATTAATATGGGTAAATAACGAGATTTCGATGAAAGCTTTAGTGCTAAGCGGTAATGCAAATATTGACAGAACCCATCGGTTTGGCACTCTGTTATACTAAGAAAATATTTGCGTCGCTATCAAGTATTTGACCAGGAAAGATTATTGACATTTGCCAGGTGATCCTTGGAGGTGAATAACTCTTAAAGTTCATTCTGTGTAAGGGGAAAATATTTATTTTAGAATGATAAATATGCACTGCACAGGTACGCCAAAAATAGGCAGGTATCATAAATGTTCATGGTTTAAAAGTAATAACGCTGTTAAAAGATGGTCATGGTTCCGGGAAATATTTTGATCGGCACATAACACAATTTATTATGTTCACACTTCTTATTCTTACTCCTGTCCACGCCCAATGGTGCATAGGGCATCGCGTAAGAGCGACAGTATTCACTTGATCGTTATTTATATGAAGGCAAGATGAGTAATTCGTCGCTCTAGATTCTTGGATCTAGAAATGGAATATACGTTTTTTGAAGGGAAACTGATGATTTAAGTGAAGGAATTGCGGTGAAAATTTAATATTTCCCAGGACTAGTACCTGAAGGGCAGGGCAATGTACTTAAGGATCAATATAACACTGCTTCGATGCGATGCAGTGCCCTATGCACCATGTAGTGCGGATAAGAATATTGTGTCGGGTTGTGGTCCCGTGGATAGTGTCGCAGACCCTTGAGTCAGAGTTTCTGGGTTCGAACCCACTCTGCCACAAATTGATACCTATTTCTAATAATGAGCCGCTTAGGTTCACAGAAGTAGCATAAAATTAGAGTATTTTTGTAAATAATAAAAACACAATTTGTTATCTTTCTTTTTTTTTTAAAAACGTGTACAAGTCTCTTTTATAAATACGTGTATATGTGGTATTTGTTAATTGTACATTATATTGTAATAAACCTAAATATAGATATCATTAGAATGAGATATTTTAGGATCCAGAAGGTCGTTAAGTCTCGAATGATAAAATAAAGACAAAATAGCACAAACGCGGTTGTTTATGTGGGGCAATAGATTCTTAAGCCTTCCAGACGCAGACGGCGCATCCCTAAAAAAAACAACAAAGCATTCTGACGTTAATTAAATACTGTTTGGCTCTAGCCACGTAGAGGTCGAAATGATGCAGGTATTGTTCGAAATCGCTTTTTGTATATGTTGGTCGGGCATATTTGCACGCGATCTCCGACTGTTGATGCACTCCATTAACTCTAGGGGATGCACCTGTCCGAGGCGATTATTCGTTCTGACGCCATCTTTAATTTGCCGCGGGTGTAAAAATAATCTCAGCAGACAAAGTAAACAAGAAAGAGATAAAAATATTAAGACTAATACTACTTTTGTCTGTGATTTTTTAAACCGTTTTTAGTATCATATAGTCGCCAACTTTTACAAAATTTGGATTACGTATGGCTCAGTCTGGTGAAATTGAGAATTAATAAAATACACAGCCCTATTTCTAATATGTTTTGTTTCACAATGCTCGTGAAGCAATAAAAATATATAATGTATATGAAACGACAGTGCGATCGAAAACATTGAAAATACTTAACATGAATGAAAATAATTAATAACAGCAGCTGTCAAGAAGCAAGCTGACCGACATGGGCAATATTTACTACTGCCTTTGTTACTCTAACTCTCAACAGATGACGCTGCCATAGCATTATTTTTTTTGTAACATGTTTTTACCTATCACGGATAATATGACACTATATAAAAACACGCGCCTATTCGAATGTAACATTATGTCGAAACTTCAAAACAAACCATGAATTACTTTAGAGATTTAAGGTATTGAACAAATCAATATTTATATACAACATTTTGAGTGTGTCCAAATACTTCTTCACAAAATATGGATTATCTCCAATTACAGGCGTTATTTTCATTATATTTTTTTGACATCTCATCAAAGGTGAAGAAGAATATGGAAGTCTGGGCATTTACGGGGCTGACGACCGTCATAGGCTGGTTTAAGTGATAACTTTACACAGGTGTAACGTTCACCAATTCTACCCATTATCGACAACCACACTAGTCAAATTCTTGGAAGTTCTATATATATGAACCAATTTCGAAACGTTGTTTATATTTTTATTTACTTACAAAAACCACGCACGTATGTAACGTTGTGTCAAAAATTCCTTGAACAAACGAACATCAATATTTGTTTTTAAAAGATGATTGATATTATTTATTTATATGGTTACCAATGTAGTATTTGAATGAAACATCCCCCTTTTCTAGCTTCTTAACCTTTTGTCACTGTTATTGACTCCAGCTGCTTACAAACAATCCTACTCTATTAGATGCCGCTCTCAGATTATTATGAAAAATCTGTGAGATTCAATGGCACTGGCTTCGCACCCACAGCACGACTGTCCACCATGCCCTATACGGACATTATGTATGGTGTATTGCCATGAGATCCTGCACGCGATTAGGTACTGTGTTCAAACATAATTTAACTTGGATTCCTGACATCACAATGACCAATGAATTAGCTATTCGCGTTAAGAAAAAAATACATTTTCTGTTACATTTTTGTTTTACCTTCGGTATATTATCTGCCTTCCGTTAAAAAGTTTTTAGTGATTATAAAACATTTTATATAATTTAGGGAATTCAAAATTATCCCTTTGGTTGAGACCTATTTATTCCCAATGTGGAATATTTATTCAAAATACATATAATATTATGTAGTTTAATATTGTGAATAAATAATGGTCAAAAAACGGCTTACGATTTGTCGTATGCTGGTTTAAGTTATCACTTTATACACGTGTAATATTCACCATTCTACCCATTATTGACAAACACGCTACTCAAATTTTGGAAGTTATATTTATGCTTCAATTGAAACCATCTTCTTACTTCTAATACGTCTTCGGCACTTGTGTTAATAGAGTTTTTTTAATAGCAGAGACCTTCATAAAATGTATGTAAAATTCTTCCCGATTTATTTCACATTCTAAAAGATGTCTGAATATATCATTTTTAGTTTTTATTAAACTTATATTTTGATCAGTTATTTATAACAATATTTTGAGTTCTTCCCGATTTATTTTACATTATTATTAATATATCATTTTTAGTTTAATTGAACTTATATTTTGACCAGTTATTTATTACAATATTTTGAGCGTGTCCACATCTTTGTTCACAATTCTAGGTTTGTCTCCACTTAGGAGTTATGTAAATTGTAAATAATATGACATTCCAAAAGTCCAGTTACGACAGTTAATCAGGAGGGCGACGATATTATTGTGAATTAAATAAATAACCTCATTTGATTTGATAGCATCTTCTTCAAAATACGTCTGGTGTTACATCAAATCTTGCAAAACGTTTATATGAAAAAGCGCACGTCTATTCCTGGCGCGTCAGAGCAAACCAGTCTTGCCTATATCTCGGTTCGTCTTGGAGGTATGTTGGTTCCGCTGGACTTAGTTAATGCCGGCGCTAAAAATAGCCCTTCGAGGCGAGGGCTATCGTGGCTACAGGGTACCGGCTACAGCATACAGCCTCCCAGAGGAGATCAACACACACTACCAACATCCTGTCAAACTAACAATACACTAATACTGTCTGCAACTCTGTAATACGGTTGTCTGCAAATCCTGAAATAAATCATTGCTAAAAGGTGCAAAACGTATTTTCTATGGTATATATTTTTAATTTCATTATGTTTTAGTCATTTTAGATCTTACAACCCTATCTTTATCTGATCAGTATTAAGTATCTAGCATATCTCTTTTAATCCTGCTGACTTTGATCGATCATTGAACTTTTCGATACATGATTTCCCCACGAAAGAAGCTACATTTTATAGGGTCCAAGATAGATTTTCTTTGTTATAGGTGTCTGTCTTAATTTAAGATACTATTGTTTTTTATACGAAAGAAGATGGAAGTCTGAGCATAGGGCTTACGGCCTGGTATTTGGTTAGCTTTAAGTATTTTTTTAATATACTTGTGTAACGTTCACCATTCTGGCCATTTTTTAATATTTATATTGCATTAATTTTGGATGTTGCATATATGCAATGGTTTCGGATTCCTTTCACATGCGACTAGTTATTCAATAGATTTGGAAGTTTGGTTGATAGTGGCACTATAAGTTGAAAATTTGATTATAGTGTACTCCAAATTGTAAATTTTCTTTTCTTGATTCTCTATTGTTCTAACTTTTAATCATCTGTATTTATATACGTATACCTATTTCTCAGCTTGATTTTTAGTATGAACTATGGTTATTTATATTTCCTATCTTTGCGGCATTCACATATGTCAGTTTTTTTTTAAAACTTATTAGTTAAAAATTTTTAGCTTGGCCTCGGAAAATCCATAGTTTTCTCATGGGCAATTATATGTCGCACACTTAAGCGTAGTAAAGCCATGTAATTTATCGATATTCACAGAAGCTGATGAACCAAAGTACAAAGTTCACATATAAGCATTTAAATAATCGTTCATTCTACCATATTTATGTTGTACCATTTTCAAAATTGTTCACTTATCCTTCCAGTAAAAACATTTATCAAAATTTACATAACCATTAATTGCTAAAAAGCCCGCCTGTAAAATAGTACGTATTATGAATCATTTTATGGTACTTATTTTATGCAATTATTATAGATATATGAAAAGTAAAAATACAGCATTAATATTTTTATGAATCCTGATGTAACAATAGACGATTAAGATTTTCTTATTGATAGTCAAATGGATATTTTTAATTACTGCGAAAAATGCAATAAAACTTTTTTTAATGAGTAACTTTTAACGCCGCTTGAGAAAATGTTTTGGTCTACAAAGTCTTTTTCATAAGCCTGTCTTTCTCAAAATTTATTTTACACATTCGCTATGCGTGGTTCTAGCCAACGTTGTTTTTTTTTATTTATTTATTAATATAAATAAATCAATACATCATTATGCGCTACGTTTCAATCCGTCTCATTTCAGCAGTCAATTCGCTGGAACATCTCTGCATACCGGTGTCTGAGTTACATCCACTCATTCCTCTGAATAATCTCTCTCATCCCACTCGATTCCCGGCTGGCGCCAGCCTCCTAAGGAGTGGCATTGTGTAGAAATGACTTGAGCTGCCTCCCCGGAGCCGACTGATTGCCGCACGGGCTCTTGGCCCATTGTTGTTGCACCAGGCCGTATCCAGCATAATCCAACGCCAGATAACGAAGGGTGAAATGTGAGACGGCCATGCAAAGGCGGGAAAGTTAATTGAACGTGACCGCGATTGTGAGATCTGCCGACTTTGGAATTCCGTTCGTTCATTGTCAATTTGCCCGTGTTTCATGCACAATGCGTCCAAACACTCTAATCCATGGATTTCCAAACTTATTTGACTCGACGGCCCTTTTTCAACGGCAATGTTTCTCATCGGCTATCTTTGGAAAACTGTATCTCTATTTACGATAATAGTAAATATTTAGCAAATCTCTTATTTATTTATTCTTTATATTCACTAGTATATTCATTTTATTCATTGTGTCGGCATTCACTTTGTGGTAAGACATGATGAAATTTTAAATGAAAAACACTTGTTTTTTTACCACTTCAGTATATTCATTCATGTAACATGTGTATTTATATAATTTCGCTTATAAAGTTTGGAAATAAAATAATCGTCCGTTAATTCGAAGTGAATTCATAAAGATATTGAATTGAATTAATGAAAAAATACACACATTTATAAACAGAAAATTATGAAAAGTATATTTTGTAACTTTGGAATACTCATCTAAGTAACTATATGTAGAAAAGTGTCAAAGCGGCTATTTTAATATGTCCTTAAATGCATTATATTTCATGTAAAAAATATTTGCACTAAATATAATGTAAAATGCTCAAACGTTATTTTTTCACGTTATATTATAAACGTTATATTTTCGTTTTCAACAATCTTTTTTTGCCCATTTGAGTCCTCACATTGCCCAACATATCCTTCCGAAGCCAGAATTGCCTATCAAGATTTCCCCATCGCCCACAGGTGGGCGATATTGCCCAGTTTGGGAACCATTCTCTGATTATGCAAACATTAAAGTATGCAACTGTAAAAATATTACGTCGTAAATCAAAATTACTCTATTACTTTTTCATTCTCAAAAATTTGGAAAACGACCTGCATTTACATACAATAGAAATCGGCTCCAGAGATTTTTGCATCGCGTACATTTTTATCTCAATTACAAACGTCTGTGAATCGTTCATAATTTTTCTGTATCTCATTTGAATACAATAGCTTTTTGTTTATGATTAACCGCGAAGAATATCTTTACGCTGTCAGATCTCGCGAACCTTACTAAACCTATCTCACGAGATAACAATCTCCTTAGCCATTAATAGTATCCCCATGCGAGTTTTTACATGATAATATAATCTAGGGTCACGATAGTCCAAAGGTACCTGTCGGTTCGAGATCCTCATAGTAGCGACTGTATCGCGTTACGTTTTTTTTTACTCTCATAAAGGAATCGAACGTGGTGTCTGTAAAGCCGGTGCTGGCTATTCAATAATAGAGGCACAGAGTAAAAATTCTTTGGTATCAAATGGTATCGATATGCGGTGTGGTTTCTTAGAACTTACATTGTTTCTCGGTGCCGCTCTTCGTGCCAGGTTAACAGACTGACAAATTGCGGCGCGTGGACCGCTCTCTGCAGAGCAAGTCCGGGGGAATAGAACATCTTCGATGCGATGTACATAATTACGCAACCGGCGGGTAACGAACCCCCGCATGAAAATGGAATCACCTTAGCATGGAACTATTAGGTACGAACATCGCTTACATGTGTATCTTGCTTATTGTACCGTCCGGCCTCGCGTGTGTATTATGGACACTCGAAACCATCAATTGAATTCGTTTACCTCGTGATGAACGACAAAAAATTTCCAACAACTTCGTTGTGCCGAATTAATTTTATTCTCATTACCATTCTATCGTAAAAAAAATATACGAACTAATGGTTTTCATTGATTGATTCAGCAGTGACATTGTGGTGATATCTATCCATTTTTAATTTAAGATTTACTTTGTATACGAGTAAATGTACCACTATTTTTCAAAATCTATTGTGGCACGTGTTTCAGTGAATAACGCATTTTTTTAAACTATGTAAAACGTGTTTGAAAATGATGAGAAAGGCATCGAAACACATGTCACAATAGATTTTCAGAATTAATGGTATTCATCAAGTAAATCTTAAATTAATAATATACCCATGAATAAAATATTTAAATCTTCATTCGCGTATTATTTGATTCATTATTGATTCTTTAATACATTTACAATTGACTTTTCTCCAGCTAAATATTTGTATTTTAATTCAAATATATACACATTTATTTTTATTTTATACTATTTTCGTGAGCCCAATGGCTCATTATAAAATTACATATCAAATTATAGTAGAGTGGGTTCGAACTCACAAACTCTGAATCAAGAGTTCGCGACACTAACCACGGGACCACAACCTTTCAGATTTCCTTTCAGAACTATCTTTCAGATTAATCAAAAATCTTCAAATGCGTTTTACGTGACAAATGAAGTATCAAAAGAGTATTTGGCTTTCTAACGATCTTTTTCCTCACAATCCGCGTGACTTTAGTATTTTTCTTTATTTTTAAAAACAAAATACATCACGAAAATTGGATTCATTGCAAATAAACATTTATGTATGAAAAATAAAAACAAAACTTGATGTGAAAAGATTTGTTGTGTAACACCAAAATTATTTTTGAACTACCTACCAAAAGATACTGTATACATCTTCTTATCTCTGCATATAAATGCATCTTGGAGCCTATTGGATACAAAGGTGACGTGAAAGTGCTCGTCACATAGTCCGCGCTATTGTGTCTGTTTGTATATCTATACAGGGTCATCGAAAAATATGCCAACTTTAAAAAAAATATAGCACCGAAACCTTTATGTTAAATGGATAATCGCGTCGCCGAACGCTAGCTGGTGAACGTAAGTTTCGTTTAGTTGATAGGGATTTTCATCACTACCTGTGCGAAGTACGCGGTGCATTGATCGCAATTTTCCCAACAGCTGGATTGGTAGAGGTGCCCCCATTGCCTGGCCTCCAAGAAGCCTGCCCCTTCCCCTTTGGATATCTTTTTCTGGGGGTACATTAAAAACATTGTGTATGCAGAAAAAAATGGGATTTGGATCACCTGTGGAAGCGAATTTCTACCACTATCTTGTCATTTTACTCCTTAAATGATTGCATATACGTGGTAAGAAATCGACTACGGGCTAGACATTTGTAGAGCGACGAACGGTGCATACATCAAAACATACTATGATACGAAGAAAAAAGACCTTTTTCGCACATTTTAAGATCAAAACCATTGAATTTCCTTTAACAGTTTTTTATACTGTTATTTTAAAGGTTGGCATTATTTTTCGATGACCCTGTATATCTACACTTTGGTAATACTTCGCGTCTGCATTATGATGTTTTAAGCTGTCATTTCGAGAAAGTGATGGACGGTGTGTTTGATAATTGGTATTCCTAGTGGAGAGAGCCTATCCGGGAAGGAAGATGGAACGCCATTAGAAATGCAAAGAACATCGCGAGCCGGATGGTGCTCGTGACCCTGTATCGCGTAGTGACCACACTGTGGTGCATATGTGGCCTTCGCGCGGTTCTCGTGTGATCACTTTAGGCACTACCAAATTATTATTATTAAATCCTACCATATAATGGCTAACTCATAAGGGAGGTTGCCTGACCAAAACGTTTTTGTTCATGCAGAAGGAAACGTCCTTAACGCGACTTGTTTACTTACAAATCGTTTTACCTGTCCTGAGGCATTTTTATTATACGATATAATATATATATTTGTATATACATATAAGTAATAAAGTACATGTTCTATTTGAAACTATTTCAACACAGAACATATGTGATCGTCAATTTAATTAATTATTTTACCCGTTCTGAGACGCTTTATTTTTTTCTTCAATAAATACTTACGTATATGTTCATAATAAGATAAACGTTTACTTTGAAACCAGTTATCTTTTTTTATATAATGTATTTATATTAAATATAATTCATTAGTTTTACCCGTCCTGTGTTTTTTTTTTACTCTACAATATAACATAATAAGAAGATACACTTTACAGAAGATGTTTACTTTAAACTTTTTTTATATTTGGTATAATCATATAATATTTCAATTCAATTTACTATTTTACCCGTCTTTAGGCTTTTTTTCTCTAATGTAATATTAACATATGTTTATGTACATAAACAGTATACGTTTATATATTTATTCAAAAAAATAACATAGAAAGCTCGTGTGATCAAACAGCGTATTTCCTTAGTACCATACGTAGAAATAAGAGTGCAATTAAGTTTAGCGCCTACATTTAGCGCCACTTGATGAATATCAGGATATATGGCATATGCGCTTTCTTGCAAACAAAAGATTATAAAGAAAAAAATATAAGTGAAATTATAATAAAAGTCTCATTGACTGTTGAAATTTTGCAAATAACATCGTGCTATTTACTATTATGCATTCCATTCATTTTTCTTGCGCTTTTTACCTCGAAACGAAGTGTATTCTTGGACTTTATTTACGTAAGCTTTTTATAATGTAAACTTTTCGCCATGACTTTCAACTCGGCTACTCAACTAAATTTCCACGGAGAAATACCTTTATAGCATTAGAATTTCTATCGTAAAATTATAATTAGGCTTTTTCAACACAAGGCGTCCTTAGCTGCTTTTTACTATGGGTTTTCAAGAAAAACAGGACCAAACAGCGTACGAATGAATTACGTATTTCTGATGGTTTTCGCTATTTATTGACTAAATTTGTATTTAAATGTGTTTTTTTCACAAAAATAATAGTATTAGTCGTTATTTTTCTAGCTTACTATAAAAGTTGTTTGCGGAGCTTTTTGTATCCAGCAAGTGCATGATTGCAGGTTTTTTGTGTTTGCTTTCTATCGAGCGCTACATACTTCGCGACTCGGGGACAAGGAGATAGCAAACGACAGTGTTATTCGGTGAAGATATTATTGTGGATTCTTTTCAAGTGCCATTCACCTCGTCACATTTTAGGCAATCACCAACACCACTTGTACATGCTCGGGCACAATGCTTCGGGCCACCGTACGGTATGCGTTCATCTGTTCAGTCACTTGAATAAACACTTTTCAGAAAATTACAACCGTTAGCAGTGTTTGAAGAAATTTCAAACAAGTCGCCCATTGCATTGCAAGCTTTTATTCGTAGAAATTATCATTTCGTATATCATTCTTTTATATGCTTTTTTTAATGCGTTGTTTTTAAAATCCTGCAATCAATCATCTTTTAAAAGACATGTTGGTCGATTTTCACTGTTTGCTGAAAATGTATTAGGAGCGCAGAATCGCGCGCTGGTGGAATTGGCCGTGGACCAAGGTGACGAAGGGTGTGAACTAACCTGCAACGGCAGCGGCCAGGGCGAGCACCACACACGACAGCAGGGAGACTCTCATCTTGACTGGCTACCGAACTCGGGGAGAACAGAAGAGACGAGGAACTGATTGATCAAATCAAATAACAGCGGTTAGGTCGTGTTGCGCGCGCGGCGATCTTCGGAGTACACGCGACCCGGCGCATGCGCTGACCCTTTTATACCCTCTCCCGACCCTCCCGCCGAGTCCCGCCCCGCCGCCCTCCCCCGCAGTCCTCCCGAGCCGAGAGCCGCGGATTAGAAAAAAACCGACGCAGATATCTCAAAATGCATCGTGATAGAGGTACAATCGGAGCCTCGCATGCAAAACACTATTCTCTTGTTTTTTGAGTATGTATTCCAATATCTACTTCATGTAAAATATGATTTTTTTCAGTTCATATGATAATTCAACTAACAACTCGTGATGCCTTTGATGACTTTTGCCTTTGTGATAATTTCTAGAGATTTTATATAATGTATGAAAAATGCTCACATCTCTTATATCTCAAAATCCCTAAGAATTAGTAAAGGGTGTTTTATTCATAGATTTCTGTATAAACGAGTAAATATAAATATAAGTTTAAAATATTTTAAGCATCTCCGAATACTTGTTATAAACCTGGATTTTCTCCGTTTAGGAGTTATTTTTTCCGTGTGTAAAGTGATCACTTAACCAGCCTATGATAGGTCATACGCCCTGCAAATACCCAAGCATCCACATTCTCCTTCATCTATATTGAGATGTCAAAATTTATATACTCGTATATTTGATTTATACTTATCTTTAAGCGTACATTCTCGTTTTCAGAAAATCTCGAAAACTCTAAGGATCATAATTTAAAAAAAATATGAATTAACTATGATTTTCTGACTTTATGAATTCACACTAGATCCTCAAAATGTCTGCAAAGCTCCTTTGAGGATCGCATATTCCCGTCATCCCTTAATTGAAAATTAAATTGAAACTTTCAACATCTCCGCGGCAGAGGGCGGCGTGCGGCGTGCGAGCCACACACCGCATCTCGTACGCCGCGGTACGAAGGTGCACCTAATCCCCTGGCTTCCCCGTGTAATGCACAATCAATTCCAGAGAAGGATACAATGACTTGGGATCCCGAGATAAATCATCCGCGAGTCGTACGTATGGCGGGAAATGAATAATGGAAGGGCTAGAGAAAAAGGAGGAATGTATGCAAAACGTTCTGCCGCACGGCATTGTGCCCCGACAACATAACATATCCTCTGCGCTGACTCAACAACTACATAGGACTTGCACTTTCATATCGGAATTTTCATATTTTCACTACAATTTTCTTGATTATTTTCATAACTGAAAAAACACAAATTTAAGTAGATCTATTGATATCTCGACAAAGATGAAGAATAATGCGGAAATCTGGATATTTAGTTAGTACCTATTGAGAAGTAGCATGTGAAAGAAAGTGTCAATTGAAACATAAATATAACTTCCTAAATTCGATTAGTGTAGTTGTCAATCATGGGTAGAATAATGAATGTTACTCGTGTATGTATAACAGGTCTCAAGCCCTGTAAATACCCAGTCTTCCATATTCTTCATAAATAATTCCTATGTGGAGCAGCCAACCCAGGATTCGTGAATAAAAATTTGAACACAGTCAAAATATTATGGGTATACTGTCTGATGTTACCTGTCAATTAACCATTTTTCAATGTAGGTAGGTACTTAATTCAACCATTTATACTTTTTTTATAATTTAATTAATAAAAATACGTTAAAGTGAATTTTTACATTTATCGCTGCGTTAATGTTTCACTTAACACTAGACCAAATTAAGCGAGACAATTTTTCATATAGTTTTTTTTTTTTATATTCGTCTTTCGTTCCGTATACATCTGATTTTTTTTTAAATCCCATGACTGCTGAAACATTTATGTTCCACAGCTTTACTTATTTTACTTCATATTTCTTATTTTTCTATTTTATTTCACTTTAACTGTATTTTTATTTAAATTGTTTGACGTGAATCTTATGTGAATTACATGTCTTATTTTACCAGTAAATCAGTTATTGATACAACCCACCAAATATTTTTATTCAGCAAACTGTCATGTTGCATGTACATTTAGAAGTAAATATATTCATTTTTCTTAATATGGTTTAATATTTTTTTTTTAAAGCATGTATTTAAAATAATATTTTTATGAAGCCGCGTCATGACCTTTCCGGTAAACGTCTATGCTCTTGTGTTGGCCATCTGAGCAAGACCAAGCAAGCCAACGTGACATGCTTGACGTAAAAATAATTGAACGCTTTTTACAATAGAGTAGTCATAGCAAGCACTAGGCGCCTGTCTGCTTTGCTATTTTCGCAAGCGTTGTGCAAAAATCCCGACTATTTATATTACCACGTTCAAACGGGCATAATAATAGTTTGGCCCTTCCCGTGTAGGGTTTGAATAATAAGCGGAAAAGGTGGATAGCGCTTGATACACCCTGGGTGGTTCAATCTTGGCGGAGGAAGTTTGTAATTCTTAGTCTGGAGGATTTTTTTGCCATTCTGTCTTCCGTCATTTCAGTATTCTAAATACGCATTATGTAGCAGTCATCTTCGAACGATGTTATTCAACGGGAAGAAATCCCGACGGAAAGGTCTTGGTTGTTGTGTTCGCTCATGTTGCCTCTCTATGTATCGTGTATCTTGGAATTCACTGGTTTCTACAGTTAAAACAAACCCATTTTTCTTTTGTTTTCAAATTCTGAAACCTGAATTTTGTTCACACGCTGGAATTTGCAATAAGTTCATTCAACTTAATTGGTGAATTAAAAATATTCCAGTTTTTTTTAAATTATTTATTGCGTAATTTGGATGGATTGGTTGCTGGGCAGCAACGCGTTAGTTGACTAATTAACTCGACGTTGCCTTGGAGTAAATAAGGAGGATGGGACGCTATATGGACAAATACCTGTAAATGTAGTATTGGAATGAAATATTCGCTAAATTTGGCTACCATTAACAGGTATTTATAATACCTTAACTGCTTGTTTAGAATTTATTGAAATTGTTATAATTTATTGGCAATTCAAGTTTCATCTATCGTTAAGTTCCCGAACATTCCGTCATTAATATTATCATTTCGTCCTACTTTAGCTTAGGTGACGCAGTTTTGCTTGACTGAAAATCATTTAATGAATCCCGCTAAAAAGTAAATATTTTCTTTCATTCTTCATCAAACGCAAGAAATTTTGTACCTGACAATTTTTATAATTAATTAATTTTAGTATGATTGAACAAAAACTTGCAATATATATATATATATATATATATATATATATATATATATATATATATATATATATATATATATATATATTATATATATATATATATATATATATATATATATATATATATATATATATATATACATATATATATATATATATATATATATATATATATATATATATATATATATATATATATATATATATATATATATATATATATATATACATATATATATATATATATATATATATATATATATATATATATACATATATATATATATACATATATATATATATATATATATATATATATATATATATATATATATATATATATATATATATATATATATATATATATATACATATATATATATATATATATATATATATATATATATATATATATATATATATATATATATATATATATAAAAATATATAAATATATATTTATATATATATATATATATATATATAAAAATATATAAATATATATTTATATATATATATATATATATATATATATATATATATATATATATATATATATATATATATATATATATATATATATATATATATATATTCAATTTGATAAAGGAACACCGCCAAACGAAGGCTGGCAAGCCCGAAGGGCCTATGTTACGATATGGACGCGGAATGGTGGCCTTAGGCGATGGAAGATGAAATCCGTAAGGGTCTAGAATCCAATAACAATCACATTCAATCGAAATAGCACTAAATCACTGCACTGTGCAATTTGCAGCCATTCATTTACCATTATTGCAAGGAGCTTTAGAGTTCGGTATGATTCCTTAGCGTATTATGCGAGATTACCGCAGCCCTTATCCAATACGTTTATATAACATTATGTAAATCAAACACGGTTCTAGGTATTTCTATTTTTTACTCAGATTAATAACCTCTCTGAGGAGAAATAACCTTCGTAATATATCTTAAAGTTTTCCTCTCATTCACTAGTAATCATAAACACGTAGAATACTACTTCAAGGGTGCTGCGCTCCAATATTACGTTTTTATTTTTCGATAAAAAAGTAGTAAAAGTTATGTCGAAGGTCAACTTTACTTCGAATACAGCATCAGATTGCCTAGTCGAATTTGCCGCATCTGACTGGGGTTCCTTGTGGCCGCACAGCCATCGAACGCACTATTAGCAGATATTATATGGGGCGAATGTAGTTGGAAATAGAAGCGGAGGAAATAAACAGAGTGGGCGTGTATTTTATTCTCTCTGCATACCCCTGTAAAGAAGCGGCGTGATGGTTAATTAGTTAGTTTTTATGTGTAGGTATATCCTTTGTTGTAAGTGTATGGGTAATATCTACATTTTCAAATAATTATCCTTTTTTACGTTATTACATAACGAAAATAAAAAAAAATAAAAATAACCTTTAAAACTCATTGCCACTCGATGGTGTATAGGGCACTGCATCGTATCAAAGCATTGTTGTTTTGATATATTTTTGTTTACATACTTTTTATTCAGCTTTCAGAATTTTTTTGTTTTCAATAATTTTTATCATTATATTATTTCTGTTTGCATTTTACAGTGTGTATATCCACATACAACGAAAAACACGTGATATTAAAATAAAATCATTTTCTTTTTAATAACATTTGATTTTTTTTTTATTTTGCCGTTCCTCTTCTCAACATGCGTAGGTAGCAAAAATATCTTATTAATTATTGTATTATTTGTACTTGCGTATTTCTACATGAATGTATGTATATATGTAGATAATACCATAACCACACGTTACGCACGCTTGGCGCCTAACAATCTTACAAATTGCGGGGACTGATTCAATTATATTATCGGAACTTCATATTCATACTGTGCTATCTATTATGTAAGAAGGTACTCGCTTCTTTAGTGCAATCAGAAGAAGAAAAAATATTTCTTTTATTGCAATCGTCATCTAACGGTTGATAACCATTCGAGATAATTACGGAGAGCTTTATATAAAGTTATGGTGGGCTACGAACCTGACTGGTAAATGGTAATCACCTATTCTCACGGGCGTTATTATATATTCCTATTAGTGATGATTTTGTTTGTAATCATGTTTTAAGTTTCATTCGTGCCCTTTCTTTCATTTCAGCTTCTCGAGATAAATACACAAATTGGGACTTGGAATGTGAAAGATGCCAAGTGCCGAAATATGCAATACATTTTTAATGAAAAAAATGTTTCTTGCTCGTTGATATTGCATGCTTAAAAGTAAAATATCGGAATTCAAAGTCGGTCTGATTGCTATTTACTATCTTGTAACGATCTACGATTAAAATGATGTTACAAGACGAATTGACAGTGTCATAGTAGAAGGCGATACAAGATACGTTACAAGATGAATAACAGTAAACTAACCGATTTTCAATTAGTTCATTTTTAATCGTGAGATATAATAAATGCCAAGAGAAATTTACACTGTTTAATATTATTTTAATACGCGATTTTGCACCCTAGGGATGATATATCAATATTAAAAGTGCCTCTAATGGAGATATTTATAGTTTTTTATATGAAACATGATGGAATTCTGAGCATCCTAGCGCTTACGACCTGGCGTTTATCTTGCCCAATTGCCACTTTATACACACGTGTAACGGTCACCATTATTTTTTTATATCACTAATACACATAATAATTTACAATTAATTGAAACATAGCACCTGTCCTATTTCCAATGTACGATAAATAAAAAGTTAAATAAATTTTATTGTAATTATTCAGTGAAATACAATAGGAATTTAAAAAATACATCTCTAACTGCACTTTAATTTATTTTGTGGAAAGACTACAAAACTATACTTCACAGCCGATAATAAAATACATACGTTTATATCAATCATTAATATATTGCCTTTTTTCATGACTTTTTGTTGCATACTACAAAGACAAGTTTGATTTGTATCCACTAACGCATTTCTTTTTTATTTAATCCATTTGTCTATTTTCTCGTGTCAGCCATATTTTCAGATCAGATCAATATTTTTTCGGTATATTAATTGAATGAAATCCAACAAAAATAAATAAGTTCTGCAATTTATTTCTTTAATAATAATAAATCTTTTTTTTCGTGTGAAAATTCTCAAAAAAATTATGGCTCAAAACAAAAAGCATTTAAAATTTGCATTTATTGTTTCGAGTCTTTAATGGTATTTAAAGGCATTGTTGTTGTATGAATCTTTTCAAAAAATATTCTTTACCACAAAATAATGGTCATTCATCTTTTTTATTACAATCATTCATAAACTTCGTTTTCATTCATATTCACTTTTAGCAAAAAATAGGCATATATGTAGGTACCTACATGGACATTGCGAATGTCTCTTTTAGTCAATTAATCTTCTTGATACTAAATCTAAGATTGGTATTTTCGACTTGAACTTAATCGTGTTTTTTTTTATATTTATTAGTTGCCTTAGAAAAGTCTCCTTGCCTATTATATACAAGGATTTATAGCATATTTATTTTGTAAATCTTAAAAATGAAAGTGGATGTGTTTAGTTCATAATAAAGGAATAAGGTTGATCCCTAGAAACAATACAAAATATACAACAATACAATAGACACAATGGATTCAATATCTTATATCAATGAAGGTTTGTCACATAGCTCATTTATTTGTCTTATTCGTCTTGTCATATTTTACTAAATAAGACACCGCTGAATCCGATAGATCTTTATGTCCCATTGCCTCATCAATTTTTGTCAACTGAATACCTTCTTTTGCACTTGTGTTTCCAAATCAATACCTTCTTTTTAAAAATTGGACATACCTATACAACCAACAACATCGAAATACAATTATCAAATGATGCATTTTTCTGTTTCTTTGCATTTGAATATGATTATACGAATATTCTTATGTGACCCTAAAACTGCTTCTCTGAAATTCATGTACCTACGTACATATTTATAATAGCCACCATGTTATGTCATATTCAACTCTTAAATAATAGTTGTAAAAAACGTTCTTCATAATAGTTGTTTTTTCGCGATTAGAGTGAATTCATCTTTTTATTACTTTTTATGAGCATAAAATCCCTGATTATGAAGTTTTTACTTTCATTACAAGAAAGTGCAGGTATTTAATAAAATTGAGCAGTAAAAACTTGTTCCGCCGTAAAAATTAAAACCTTTCATTTTTTATGTTTGTATTTCGTTTTTTTAGATAAATACACATCAGGTCTATCAAGATTTTTTTTATATATCAACATAGATGAAAAAATTATTGAAATAAGAAAATGGGTAATATAATATAATAATTAGTCTAGGTATTCAACTACACCAGTGGTCGGCAAACTTATAAGCCAAAGAACTTATTTGCCAAAAACTATTTAGCAAAAAACTTATTAGCTAAAGGGCAAATGCACATTACAAGATAAAATTAAGTTGGTTTAAAGAAAGTTAAGTTGCTATTTAACGTATGCAGGGCCTTTAGCAGAGGCTCTCCTTTAAAAAATAAATGTTTTATAATAATGGTTTATATATTTTTTTAAATATCCGTCTGGATGTTGTGTTTAATTTTCATAGTACTCTTTCCATATGCAATTTATCCTTCACGAGAATAATACAAACGATATTCACATAAATCTCTCACTCCTTTCAAGAACGTCATAAATCAAAAAACATGATTTTTCAGCAGAACGTTTTTAAAGTTTAAAAATATAATACAATGTATTAAAAATAAATATCAAGCCACTTATTGAACTTTTTACTGTGCAACAGATCTTTTTAGGTAAAACCTGAAGGTTTTTTCTCCATTTCAAAAATTTTAGTATATTTAAAAAAATTTATTAAACAATACCTTTTCCTCAAAATGCAAAAACAACACTTTCTGCCCTGTATCGGGTAAATATTAAGTTGAAAATATGCCGCTTTTGGTGGGATATAGTACATTTTCTGGGCATTCTGAAAACATGCACAACTTAAAATTGTCAATTTTTTATTTATGAAGTTCTTGAAAGGAGTGAGCGATATGAAAAAGATTTCTTCTTCTTCTTTTTCCATGTTCGCTCCCTAGGTGGAGCATATGGCCAACACGAGTCGTCTCCAAGTCACTCTGTCACGCGCCATCTCCTTGGCTTCCTCCCAGGTCAGTCCGGCGTCTCGAAGTTCCGCTGAGTATAGTCGGTGAATGGTCGTCAGCGGCCTTCCGGGGCGCCGGAATCCTCGGGGTTGGAAGAAGAGACATGAGGGGTTGATGCCCTCAGGTGGCATTCTAAGAACATGTCCCAACCATGTCCACCTTCTTCTCTTCAGGACTTCCAGTATGAGGGGCTGTTGAGTTCTTCTCCTCACATCGTCATTCCTGACGAAGTCATACCACTTTATACCCAGTATTCGCCTCAGGCATCTATTTTCAAAACTTGCTAGTTTCTTGCTTTGAGCTTTGGTGAGGTGCCACGACTCACATCCGTACAGCAACACTGTTAGGATGCAGGCGTTAAAGAGACGACACTTGGTTTTTGTCGAGTAAAGCAGTGAGTCCCAGACATTGCGCATTTTATTGAATATAGCTCCTGCCATTCCGAGCCGTACATTCAGTTCCTTCTGGACACTACCATCCTCCACCATGAGTGTTCCAAGGTATCTGAAGGTGTCGACTCGAACGAGCGCTCGTCCCTCACAAGTAAGATGTTGATCTCGGTCCGGACAGGCTGAGTTGCACATGACATTAGTCTTTTTGGCGTTCACTCTTAGGCCTAACCGAGCGGAGTTTATTTGGAGGGAGTCAATTATATCTTGCAGGGCTCCGATCGATGTATCTATTAGAACTGCATCGTCCGCATATTCTAAATGGCATAATTTCTGAGCAGGACTCACTGCAATTCCTCGATCCGGTGGGATTGACATTCGTAGGATGAAGTCAAACATGATGATGAAGAGAAATGGGGCTAGTACACAGCCTTGCTTCACCCCAGTAGAGACCTCAAATGGTTCACTGCACACATCATCTATTCTAACGCAGCATTCGCTGTTAGTGTGAAGCGCCCTGATAATGGCTACAATTTTGACAGGAACTCCATATGCTTCTATGATATTCCAAAGAGAAGACCTATGCGGGCTGTCGAATGTATTTTTCGACGATTTAAAACAGCAACAAAAATACTTGGTGTCAATACAATCGCTTAAACAAGAACACGCCCAAAGGATCAGATATTCTCTTATTATACCCTTGTTTATGTCGTGATAAAAGACAATTAAAAATACCCATGGATAACTATTGTATGTACGGTCTTTGAATATATTTACCGTCTTCATTTTATACATTTTCAACGTCTTAATTATTTTTACGATTTTAAAAACGATTAAGATAATCGTTATAAATGAAATTCAGTCATATTTATATCTCATTCCTGTATGCAATTAATTATTTTGTTACGTTATCGTTTATCGGAAAATTTATATGCGCATATTTTTGTAAGATAAAATTTATTACTTTTTATTTGTATAATTATAAAGTAACTATAATTTAAACCAGAAAATTTATCGTGTTTTTCGTGAATGGAGGAGATTTTTCATAAGTTTGTTTATAATAAGCGTTTATTTAAAGCTTAGTCAATCCAATTTCATGAACAGAATCGGCATATAATTTGTAAATTCTTCTTAGTTGTTCTTGGTAAACAGTTAAAATTCTGTTACTCGAGTTTTTTTGTACTCAACGTAAAGAAGTTTTCACAGCCCATGCCCTAACGTACCTACGTTTTATTTATCCTAATACTTTTAATAATAATATGAATAATGTAACAAATATCAAAACATTTAGACAAATTGTCGCATATTTTTCAGTAGTACCGATGTTTTATCTTAAGTACTTAAAATAAAAAATAAATAATATATCAAATAATAATTATAATAAATATGGATAATTTATAAAGCGCCATTTTTATAAAATACTACCTTAAGGGCGCTTCAAATATTAAACCATTTTTTAAAAATTACCACATATTTTTTTTAACTTCCAGGAATAATATGATGATAAAAATAACACTTCTTAAAGACCACTTTTCGGTTTAATAATGTTTTTTCATCTGTTTATGAATACATATGTAGTTCTCGAAATTAGTCGTGTTTACATTTATAAACCCTAAAGAAATCCTATACAATTGATTAATTTTTATATTTAAATTTTAAGTATTTACGTAAGTTTTTGGTTAGTTTTTTAATAATGTTTTTTTTCCATAAAATATAATTCATTACATGTACCATCGGTCAATCTGCATAATTTAAATGATACGCCATTAATAATTCGTAAAAATGTTTATAATTTGTATAGTCAAAGAATTATCTGAAAAAATCTGAATATTATGCATCGGCTAATGCGGTATAAATATGACCGTAATATTTATACAACAATATAAAAAAATTGAAGAATACCGGTGTAAAATTATGTATTGTGCTCGGTGATTGTGAAATTTCATACCTAAATCGAAATTCGTCACCGAAAGCTCATCATACATATTATTGATTTATTTATCTTTGCAATTTGTTACAGTGGCAATGATCCGGTCACTTTGCAAATGTAACGGTAGGATTTGAAATATTCATTCTGATAACCGCTACAATTCGATATTATCGGTGATTTGCGATCAGTTTTTCCAATTTTTTTTTTACGGTATTTAAACGAACGTTCTTAGTGATATTGCAATTTTAATCCGGGCCTTAATAAATATTAACCATAGCAGTATATTTTTTAATTGTGTATTATCTGTTTATGTAAAAACTGTAAAATCAACTTCCACTCACTGCTCGGCTGTCCAAACTCAAAACACAGTAAGGGACATTTTTTTTGTAGTAAGTTTTTTTTGCATTTTTGGACTAAGTAGATTCTACTTAGTCCAAAAATGCAAATAAAACGTTCTACAAAAAATATGTCCCTTACTGTGTTTTAATTTCGGACAGCCGTGCTGTAACACCCATTTTTTTCTGAAAAATTCCATAAAAGTTTTTTTTTCGCAATAGGTTAATTGCGCTATGTAAATTTTTTCGTACAAGTAAAATATAAATCTTCCTTTATTTGAAATCTCAAATCTTCTAAGGGTGATTGCTTTGAATTTTGACACAACATTGCATTCGAATACACGCGTGTTTTTTATTGTACCTTTGACGGATGTTTTTACCTGTGACATGTTTTTTTACTTTATCAATGGCAGCGCCATCTGTTAAATGTAACAACAACACGTGCAATACTCAACATTACTTATGGAGGACAGCGTGCTTCTTGACAGCTGCTGTCACTTAGCGTTTTAGATGTTTTCGATAGCATTGCTGTTTCATAGATTTTATAATATTTTTATTGCTTCACAAGTATTGCGAAATGGAACATACTAGAATTAAATGCTTCCTACTCTCTTTCATATCCATTTAAACATACTGAGCCACAGCAACGCCTAGCCTGATACAGCTCGTATCGTCAATAAAATCACGAATAATTTGTAAATTGTTTTCTGTTTTTTGCTTTGTTCTAAGAACGGTCATAATGCCGTCTGTGCATCAGTGAATTATGCCTGATTTAAAAAAAATAAAGATATTATGTAACTATGTATTTTTCTGTATTCATCTTATCTGTTAAAGCTTCGATATATACAAACTATTGATCAAGGGTACGAAGTCTTCAGTTTGTCTGACGCAGATGTACTAGCATGCTTTCGAATGGTAAACGACGATTCACATGTTTGTATTAAGTTGTCCATAAACTGTCTGCTTAGTTTTCCATTAAAGTTTACTGACTTAGAATGAGCAGTGGTCAAATGATCGCAATAACATTGAACGATTAAAAGCTTTTACTTGAACTCTGATTTTCTTCAAATTTTCATGCATTTAATAATAATATGTATTTACGTAGAATAATTTTTTTACATGATTATTGAAAACAACCATTTTTTTCTTTTTAACATGCATTTAAAGTACAATTTTAACATCCAAGTATTTATAAATTTCAACACTTCTTTTAAAAACTTTTTGCGAGACGTACCCGTCTCTTCATCAGGACTATCACTATACCAGCATGCAAACAATACTACACGTAACTATCATACCACTATTAACATGCTTACAACAACTCAAGATATTGATCACATGCGTTTTTATCGGATCCGAGGACTAACATGCACTAAAGGCCGATAGTAATAATAATAAATTTTGATAATTTATATATCGCCATTTTCGTAAAATACTACCTCAAGGTCGCTTACTGCGATGTCTAACATGTACGTCTTGACACCAGTGGAATAAAATCTCGGTGACTGGTTATATACTAAAAAAAAATAAAATTTTATAAAGGTAAAAATAACTAACCACTAAGAAAAATGTTATAAATATAAAAAAATATTAACCTCCTAGCTTTTCAATAAACCAATGTATCGTTCCCAGAGCTTTTTGTTGATATTTTCAAGGGGGAACTTGCCAAAATCTAATGCATTAAGCGATCGACCTCAAGAGGGGCCAGACGTCTCTCCACGCACATTTTTTTCTAGAATATACATTGGAATTAGATTTTTTTACAGTAAATCTTTTTAACTCCTTTCCTTCCGATAACTGTTTTCTTTTCAAAACCACATATTTATTCCAAAGAAAAATTGAGTTTTCAATACAAAAATGGTGTTTAAGCAAAAATTTCGACTACGTTTTAACGTTAACGTTACTCGGATTTAAAGAAAATTAAGTTTCGATTTATCATATAGCATGTCATTTAAATAATACCAATAAGTGAGACTGAACGCTCAACGAACTACACGATGCGCTAACATTGAATACTCGTGCCAAATTTACGAGTCCCCTGGTACATTCATATATTTTGTTAGATTGTGTTATTCTATTGAAAATTGAAGTTACCGCTGCAAGTCGTTAAACGTCCCTTTTATGTCATAAGTGATGACGCGCGCTATAACCGGCCATAAGCAGGCACGCTTACCCTCAGGATAACGAGATCATGCCACCAATGTTATGACAACGCAATCTCCCGATGCGTAGTGCGCAATAGGCATGGTGTTATACTTACCTGATACCTAGATGCAAGGCTATAGAGAAAATAACCCAACAATTAGTTAACTGGTCGTATATAGAATCTGAAAAATAAAATGTTATTTGAGGCTCCCGCTCCTATATAATATATCGCTCACTCCTTTTAACAACGTCATATATAAAAAAAAATCGCCAATTTTCAGTTGTGCATGTTTTCGGAATGTCCAGAAAATATTCTATATCCCAGCAAAAGCGGCATATTTTTAACTTAATATTTACCCGCTACAGGGCAGAAAGTGTTGTTTTTGCATTTTGAAGAAAAGGTATTGTTTAATTATTTTTTTAAATATACTAAATATTATTATAATGGAGAAAAAACCTTCAGGTTTTACCTAAAAAGATCTGTTGCACAGTAAAAAGTTCAAAAAATATATTTTTATCACATTTTTATACAACAGTCGTCTGACAAAGAATATCAGTTTTTAAAAAAACTATAGAGATATTTTTTTAAACTATAGACTTCCATATTCTTCTTCATCTTTGATGAGATATCAAAAAATAATATAACTCCTGTAATTGGAGATAATCCAGATTTTGTGATAAGTATTTGGACACACTCAAAATGTTGTAAAAAAGACTAAGGTTTCTAATTCTAACTAAATAATAACATTAAATACGCGTAGGTATGAAATTGTTCAAAGAAATTTCAAGATATTATAATTGAAAACATGATGTAATCACCCTGAACTCTGATAACCGGAAAATAATTTAAGACGCCCGTCGACAGTGATATCTGTTCCTCAGAATTCTCCTTACCAATTCCAAAACAACAACAAAAGAAAACGACTGCCTCAGCTAGCTAGCCAGAACATTCGTCCTCCCATGGTTTAGGCGTATGGTTATAAATTACTTTACCAATATGGCTGTACTGTCTTTGAGGTAAGGATGTGATCACTCTCGATACAGCAATAAGATTGCTCTATTGGAGCTTCAAGTAAAGTAGAGATGGGTTTTCGAATTTCAAAGGTAAAGAACAACATTTTATATATCGCTCACTCCTTTCAAGAACGTCATAAATCAAAAAACTATATTTTTCAGGAGAGCGTTTTTAATGTTCAAAAATATAATACAATGTATTAAAAATAAATATCAAGCCACTTACTGAACTTTTTACTGTGCAACAGATCTTTTTAGGTAAAACCTGAAGGTTTTTTCTCCATTTGTAAAATATTTAGTTTATTTAAAAAAATAATTGAACAATACCTTTTCTTCGTAATGCAAAAACAACACTTTCTGCCCTGTAGCGGGTATATATTAAGTTAAAAATATGCCGCTTTTGCTGGGATATAGTACATTTTCTAGGCATTGCGAAAACATGCACAACTGAAAATTGACGATTTTTTATTTATGACGTTCTTGAAAGGAGTGAGCGATATGTCTCTTTCTCAATTTTACAGGATAGTAGATGCAAAAACAAAAATTGTTAATTTTTTTTTTAAATAAACTATTACATTTATGCGGAAGCTCCTGCAAACACACCTATACATAAAAATGTCAGTTGGTCAAAACAATATATATATATCACTGGCAATGTATGCCATTGCCAGGGTACATTATTATATTTTTCTATTTCAGTTTTACTTCGTAAATACCACTAATTTACTTGGCAATTTCCAATCTTGGTATTTGCCAAGTAAAATAAAAATTAAAAATGGATAGATATGTATTACCGCAAAGTGACTGTCGAATCAATTAATGAAATTAGTTTGTTTTACTTTACCTAGCAATTTAATTGAGCATTTTTATTTGTTGATTTATTTATAAGTACTTATTTTATTTATTTTCAATTCTCATTATATTTACTGGCTTTTTTATTTTATTTCCTGTTCTGCTTAAAAGATCAATTATTATAAGGAAAAAGTATATGTTTTTTGATTGCTAAATGTAATATTATAGATTACAAAATATAATTAATAGGAGAGCCAAAAATGAACTATCGACCTTTTTTAATTAACACACACATTCTTTTTTATTATCTGCGTTATAGTTAATTAAAAGTGTATAACCTTATTCGAAAAAATAGTTTTATTTCGTGCAAGGGGTTCGTTAATTATGTATACCAAATATTGCATACTTATTTTTAACTTATTATCATCCTGAACGATATAAAATGATTCGAGTCCATTAATTCAATATCGTGTATGAAAAAATATATGCTGTAATCGATTTACTCCAAGGTCAGATCCGTAATTTTTTACCTTGGGTGGATCTCAAAATTTGATTGATGTTAATGTTGTTTTATAGGACTGGGGTCTTACGTAAGTGTTTGCGATGTAGATCGATGAAATATGTTTGCAAAAAAGTGTTAACTATCAGGTTTTTTTTATATTTTACCATACGATTATTTTTGTTTTTTTTGTTCAGTTGTATGTAGATACATGGCTACATATTATGTGTAATTTAAAGAATCTTCCGATCTCTACTTGTTTTACCGGGTATAATATTAAATAATGAATAAATCATATGAACGTATTTTTTCATGGTAGATTTTTTTTACTTGTGATGTTGTACGTGCAAAATATTAATTATTTTATTTTTTGTTACAATTTGGCTGAATTTCAGCAATAGCACTTTCAATATTATCTTTTACTTGCTCGATTGTTGGATTATTAGCATACACTTGTGACTTATCATAACCCCAAAAAAAGAAATCACAAGATATGGGCGGATAATTGTCTGGACCATTTCGATGGTGAGTCAATTAACTAAATAAAATCGTCCTTGAATAATTCTTAAATTCCTCACAGTATTCACAAATGACCACTGATTTTGATAAAACAATTCAATGAAGCTTGTTCAAACGTGTATCTTTCTATGATTAAATAGCATTACCTACTGAACACAAATGACATAAGAAACTTCAAAAAATAATAAACAGATATGCCATTATAACCCTGCATAACTTTATCATTGCTGTCGAAAACCCCTGTGCTATTTATTTTTCTTGGATCTATCACTATGTTTTTATGTATGACTGTGGAGTGTAGATAGTCCCTTACCATTTAAAATCGTATCACTGCTATTGAAAAACCCTGTGCTATTTATTTTTCTCGGATCTATCACCGTGTTTTGATGAATGATCGCCGAGTGTAGATTGTCCCTTACCATTTGAAATTGTATCATTGCTATTAAAAAACCCTGTGCTGCTTATTTTTCTCGGATTTATCAAATGACCGTCGAGTGTAGGCAGTCCCTTACCATTTAAAATAGTATCACTGCTATTGAAAAACCCCGTGCTATTTATTTTTCTCGGATCTATCACCGTCTTTTGATGAATGACCGCGGAGTGTAGATTGTCCCTTCTGCGGCGAGGCGCCCTGCACTCTGCACCGCGGCTAATGACTGTTCTTACCCACAATGGGAGTAGCCTCGGCTCATTGTTCGCACTCGGGTGCTCGGTACCCGGTGCCCAGCGCCTGGCGAGTACCAGGCCGGCAGGAATGCGAGGAGCTCTCCCGGTCCCACGACCTCCCGGCATCTCTGCCGCCCGTGTCACGGACAGGCGCCCCGCGACCGCCAGCCACCAAATCGCAATAACTAATTGACTTGATAACATAGCAAAATGTGCGTATATTAAAATAAGTGTCAAGTTATGGTCGCGTGGTTAGTATCGTGGACTCTTGAGTCAGAGTTTCTGGGTTCGAACCCACTCTACCACAATTTGATAACTATTTTTAATTGTGAGCCGCTTAGGCTCACGGAAATAATATCAAATTGAAGTATTTTTGTAAATAATAAAAAGAGAAAATTTTTCTTTAAAAAATACATGGACACTGTAATTACACTTTGTGTGCCAGTGCCCTGTAAATGTACTAGACCTTGGGGCCTGCTATTTTGCTTAAGGGGGTACTCGCAAACACACAATTAACACTTTCTTGGAATTTGTTTTTCTTAAAATATACATGTATTTAAAAAATGTTTTTTATCATTTTTATTGAACTCTTTACCTTTCAATTACTCTTTTTTTTCAAAACCATATATTTATTTTGAATAAAAACTTACTTTTTAATACATAAAGGTGTTTCAAGCAAAAAATTCTATTACGTTAAATGTCACCTGTGTTTAGCGAACATAAGGTTGTGGGCTATCGAATATCCCACGTAAGTGCTAACAATAAACACCTTACACTTTCGCAAAAATAATGTGTAAAGCTTCTAGACTCGACGGAGAAGTATCGAAGAAATAGTCCCAAATAAATCCACCGTAACGTGAAAAACCGGAGACTAGATGAACACGTTAGAATACGTGAGCGGCTACCTGGCACTGATGACAAAAACACGCGCTTATACGTGAGCGGACCACAAAGTGTTAAAATTAGCGAATCAATAATTGAGTAGTGTTCCTGTGTATTATATCCGCTAACCGGAGATCCGAGGTCCAATGTACGATTCCTCATTCAGACAAATTTCTATTTTTTTAATTTTCCAAAATTCGCTCACCGTTAAAAAGGACACAAAAATATGTTATACGCCTCAATGCAACACATTTAGTATTTATTAATATTTCAATGTATATTTACTTTACAAAGTGAATATTTAGAAAGTTCATAATAGTTAATGTCATATTGGGAAGAGTTATAAAATAATTTTGTAACGTTTTGTATTTTTTTCACTCGGGTCAGGTTACCGCGAGAGTAACATTGACCGTGATGGTTACGTCCTATGTCGGCGCACAGTATACAAAAACGTCTCAATATTTGGCCATAGTCCAAAACATGTTTCACCCGAATTAAGAGTATTTCGACTTATTTATAAAGAAATTGAGCCTGCAAAATTTTATTTTATTTGTAGCAAATAAGATGGTGTTGAACCGAAATACTTGCATGCTAAATTTAAATATGAATGTAATTAGTTCCTTTTCTTATTTTTTTGTCACAATATTACCAATTGTATGTTGGAAAATAAGAATTACAGGCATACAAATAACAACGAAGAATAATAAAAATATGTTATAAAATTAGGTAAAAGATATTCTATATAAATATAATGGTAATGATAGTACCTTCATCTCTTGAACACAAAATTAAATATTGCTCATGGCGAATAGCGTGTTTCTTGATAACTGCTAAAATATCGTATAGCTACAAGCATTGTGATATTTAACATATTGGAAATGTGTGCAATTTATTTTCTTTTATTTTCATTTATCCAGACCGAGCCACGGCAATACGTGGCTGGGTACAGCTAGCGTAAAATGAATAACGTTTCATTATAAATATTACTTCGATGCAATATCATTTCATAATTTTATATCATAAAAAAGCAAAGAAGAACAAAAAAATATGTATTATAAAAGTAAAAATAAATGCTTATATCAGAGATCTATTATATTTCTTTTTTTCCTGTTTCGATTATCACGTCTTTTAACGATTATCTCCTGGGCTTTTTTTATTTTGTGTGATGAATGGACAAAAATTCATTTTCATATTATTTTTTGACATCTCACCAAAGATGAAGAAGAATATGGAAGTCTGGGCATTTACGGGGCTGACGACCGTCCTAGGCTGGTTTAAGTGATCACTTTACACACGTGTAACATTCACCAATTCTTCCCATTATTGGCAACCATACTACTCAAATTCCTGTAAGTTCTATATATATATGAACCAATTTTGAAACATTGTTCTTGAATCACTAGAACTTCACTAGAGACATCTATTGGTGAGATAAAAGAAGCTTTTTATTGAGCAGAAACTCTTTTATCAGTAAGTGAGGTCCGAATCCTGGATTATAATCTCACACATGAGAAACGTCTGAAAATATCATTTTTATTATTTATGCTTATAATTTGACCAGATAATTTATTTAAAACATTTTGAGTGTGTCCAAATACTTGTTCACTAAATCTGAATTATCTCCGATTACTCCTGTAATTGGAAGAAATTATTTGTCTAAACATCGTACCCTTTTTTCCTCATGTTATGTCTCTAATCTAAAATCTTTTTTTAACATTTTGGCCAGCTTCTATGATCAATTTTCTTTCCGTGCGACGTAATGCAATGTGCAAGCGGCGAGCCGGCTATGTTTGCCCCCCGCTTGTGCAATGTGTACACATATAAATTACACACTCTCGGGTAACACTTTCCCTGCGCGGCCATGTCCATTGTTTAAGGTCTCTGCTGTAGGTCGGCCCATCGGGTGCCGATTTTACCTTTTGTGGCGACACTCGCATTGCCTCCGCTCTGCCCATATCCTGTGTGCCAAGAGTATCTTCGTGAGAGTACTGGGCAGAAGCGCGTCTATGCTATTATTCATCCGCATATAAACTTACTCTGTACGAATCTAAACATTATCCATATCTAACATGACCGTCTTTGGCTATCTTGAAAATGGTTAAAGGCCCAGTATTCGATAAATCGCAACTTCATTTTCATTAAACCCAGGTGACATTTGACGTAATGTTTTTTTCTTCTTAAAACACCGTTTTTGTATTAAAAAATAAGTTCTTTCTTCAAAACAAAAATATAATTTTTAAAAGAAAAGAGTTTTTTTTTGACATCTCAACATAGATTAAGAAGAATGTGGAAGTCTAGGACGGAGCTTACGACCGTCATAGGCTGATTTAAGTGATCACTTTACAGACATGTAACATTCACGAATTCTTCCTATGATTGACAACCACACTACTCAAATTCGTGGAAGTTCTATATATATATATATATATATGATCTAATTTCGAAACATTGTACAAGAATCACTAGAATCTTCACAAGAGACATCTATGTATTGGTAAGAAAAAGAAGATTTTTTTATTGAGCAGAAATCTTTATATTTTTGTGTGTGATTTGTAGTTAAACTCTTGATGTTGCAATTTGTAATTGTAATTGTACCTTTAATTTGTAGTTAAACTTTTGATGTTCCATCGCATTGGTTGCGTGTTTAACCTGAACGGTTGAAGATCATCTATTAAATTAAGATATGCATTTAAGATGACTTTACGAATGGTCGTAACTGCGCGATAAAAGATATTTATCTTTGGTATATTTTGACGATTATGTTACTCGGAACTCCAGAGGAGAATCGAGCCGAGATGGCCGAGACTGGCTGTGTACGGCTAGTAGGTAGGCGCCACATGGGAGCCTCTTGCCTAGATTACCTATTATTGTCTGCGAATAGCAAATATCTCCTCAATGTTCCTTACTGGTATAGCAATACCTCGCTTTGCGTTACCTCTGTAAACGATACCTCACATTGCGAAATTTATGAATAAAAACAAAGACAAAATTATGAGTATTGATGCGAAGTTTATGTGAATATTACTCAAGATAGAATATACACTAAATGCAACAGAAGTATAAGAGTTAGAAATAATAATGTAGTATGACGGATGAAATTACGAATCTGATAATCTTGATAAAGATTTCAATGCGACCAGCACTTGAGACATTCAAGCACACACTAATAACAATAAGTCTTTGAAAAATAATAAAATTCCTCGTTGATAATTTAGAATGAAGAACGTTCGAAGAAAATAGGCGCCGTGGCGTAATTGGGTAGACGCTCGACTGCGAAACTGGCGTCGCGGGTTCGATACCGGCAATTGCAAATTGAATTCAAGATAGATTTATTTATTAAGTGTTTGTGATGTATTTTTCACATGTGTCTTCCCTATCCTTACTATTGTACGTGCAGACAAGCATCTAAATTATTCTGAATAGACGCTTCGCGGGTTATTCCTTTAAAAAATAAAAAATAAAACATGAACATTTAAACTCTAATAGTGAATTCGTTTGCCTCACTTCTGCGGTGCATCGGAAATGCATATGGTTTGACGTATGAACTCTTTCCCCGCCCTGCCACGCCATCGGTAATGAAACCTTTGGTAGAGCATCCGTAACTCAACAAACGAGGCCACCATTAGAGCCACAGCAGGATAGATTCCGTCCTCGATGTACACCTAGTGAACTAGATCCTTAATACCCCCTTGCCTTTTCCTATTTTTATATTTTAAATGAACATTTATGTGTGTGTTTGTATACACGTTTACAATGTATATGTACCTGTACAAGTATTTTATGTTATGTGTACCTAATCCATATGATCTTTAGAGGTTTGCACACTTTACCTGAAGGTTTGGATTAAAGATCAATAAATAATAAAATTTACTTTAGATAACCGTAAAATCTTCTTGATTTTATACAAAACTGTACAGTTGAAGTGGATGCTTCAAAGCATTTTTTG
The DNA here is from genome assembly GCF_059751285.1 of Brachycentrus maculatus. Taxonomy (NCBI): domain Eukaryota; kingdom Metazoa; phylum Arthropoda; class Insecta; order Trichoptera; family Brachycentridae; genus Brachycentrus; species Brachycentrus maculatus. The sequence continues at coordinate 3,133,020 of NW_028280759.1, read as the reverse complement.
TACAAGCGGCGTTTTATACTACATTTTCTCGTTTTTTTTATTTGTGAAACCTATCCCTATATTTCTTACATCATAACTACCTCCGTTGAGGATAATTGAGTAACGTTACGATTTTGTTGTACGTACCCCTGTCGTAAAACGAGGTTTATCTGTATTCTGTGCTGTGCAATGAAGTATGGAGATCCGAGCGTGTGTGTGCTCACGAAGCTCTCGATGGCCAGTAAATCAAGCGAGCGAACATCCAAGAGGTTTCCTGCTACGCTGTGGGTTCAAAAGAAATACTGGTCGGCAATAATCGTGAACCAATCGTTCTGCCCTCGTGCCGTGTGGAGCCGAGACAGCGAACTCACAACATCTTATGTTTTATTATGTTTTTTTCACAACATCTTATGTTTTTTTATACTATATGTTGTTTAAAATTATTCGATTTTACGTTTTAATCAAATTCATCATCCAAAAATACACTTCTTCACCTTTTATGGTACCTTTCTTTGTACCATGCCAATCTTTGCATCTTTGAATATAAGATTTGTTAACAAGTTTTTGAGTGTGTCCAAATACTTGTTCACAAATCTGGATTTTCTATAATTATAAGAGTTACGGATGTTGAGATGTCAAAAAAATTGTATGAAATATGACTCCTATAATTGGGGATAATCCAGATTTTTGGACAAGTATTTGGACATACTCAAAACGTTGTTAATAAATTTTATGGTCAAATTATGAGCTACAAATAATAAAATAAAAATATTTTTTTCTGGCGTTTCTCATGTATGTGATTATAATCCAGGATGAATCTCACATACAAATATAAGAGTTTCTGCTCAAAAAAAAAAACTTCGTCTCACCAATAGATATCACTACTGAAAGTTCTAGTGATTATTGTACAATGTTTCAAAATTGGATCATATATAGAACTTCCAAGAATTTGAGTAGTGTGTTTGTCAATCATGGGTAGAATTAGTGAATGTTACACGTGTGTAAAGTGACCACTTAAATCAGCCTATGACGGTCGTAAGCCCCGTAAATGCCCAGAAATACATATTCTTCTTCATCTATGTTGGGTTTTAAAAAATAATATGAAAAATCATAGTCGCGATAATTTTTGTAATCAACCAAATATTGCTTATTGGCCAGTTGGACTTCCTTGCCCGAACATATTATATGTACTTGTAATACATATGGTATATACTTGGAAGATACAATGTTAACATCCAAATCATAAAGGTATATACATTTATATTGTATATATGTACATATACACCCCCGAAGACCTTGACGGGACGGTAGGTACCAGCACGTAAGTACTTGAGTACATATGTATCTTCATTGTTCAATCTCATAAAATAATAGTGCATTTTGATCACGCGTCCAAGCGGCAGCTGGCAGATAAATAAATCATACGAGTTCCGAGCACGAATCGTTCAATGGCTGAATCATAATCATAAAGCATAAAGCCCGCTCATCATTACGTATTCAATTTAGTCCGTAGGATATTGCTCCAGGATTACGTAACGTTTCCCGGTCTTATCCTTGCGCCTCAGGGCCCATGGCTCAAGGCAAACTGTTCGCTCAATTTCACTACCGTAGGTATTTTTCATAACATATTGGATATTCCTCATTCAGTGTGGGTATTTCCAATTGTTGAAAAATGTTTCAATTGTAAACAGAATGTGCAAAAGAAGGTATGCAGTTGACGAAATTGATGAGGCAATAGGACATAAATATCTATTAGATATAGTGGTATCTTATTAAAATGAAACATTTGAATATACCACTTTGATGAGTTTCATTTATATAAACGACTTGTTTCGAAAAAATACAGATGTTTTCATCTTCTGGTACAAATTAAATCAATTAATGTTTTAATTTGTACCAGAAGATGAAAACATCGGTAAGTTTTCGAAACTAGTCATATATATAAATAAAACTCATCAAAGTGGTATATTCAAGTGTTTAATTTTAATAAAACAATCAACATGTCGTTCCACAAAGTAAATGCCGAATCAATAAATAAAATAGTGGTATCTTGTTTAGAAAATATGACAAGACGAATAAGTTTTTAAGACATATAAACTAAAAATGCTATAAATCGTGGAACATAATAGGCAAGGAGAATTTTCTAAGGCAACTAATAAATATTAAAAATAAAACATATTGGATTGCTTCGGGCATTGTATCGTGTCGCGTTTAGATGATCGATCTACCATTTCAATATTCGTTAGCGCTGCTAAGCCCGTGTTTAGTAGCAAAGTTTAAGCCCCTGAAATAAATGAGGATTTTCTTGCGAATCAGCAGGATCGCACTGAGTATGTAAGAAGGCATATTGAATAACCGGAATTCATTTTTCTTGAATGTTTTTCGAAAATACTTTGTGGCACATTTTATAAACTTAATAAAATAAAACTACTTTGATTTTAACCACTTTTTATTGGTACTTTTCTCCAACCGGTTTTTTAGAAGCTAGCTTTAGCTTATAATAAAATGAAAAGTTTTCTCAATAAAAAAGGCTTCTTCGTCTCACCAATAGATGTCACTAGTGAAAATTCTAGTGATTCTTGTACAATGTTTCAAAATTGGATAACATAATCCAAGAATTTGAGTGTGGTTGTCAATCATGGGTAGAATTAGTGAATGTTACACGTGTGTAAAATAACTAAAACCAGCCTATGACGGTTGTAAGCCCCGTAAATACCCAGACTTCCATATTCTTATTTATCTTTGTTGAGATGTCAAAAAAATAATATGATTTTATTTTATTATAAAGTTATTTTGTGTATATAAATATTCAATTTCGTACACTCGGCGGTCAACCGCAGAAAAATAAAAAGTATATTAAGTTGTTCTGACCGTGCTCTATGGGGACATGATGCCATAGTAATAAATGTAATACCGAATAAGCGGTTCTCACGCAACAGTCGCACACCGCACACCGGGACTTTGGCAACGTTTCCTTAATTGATTGTAGATTAAATCAATTGTTACGAATCGAAGTCACATCGCAACAAAGGGCCTCGGAGTGTAGCTCTCTTTGCCTTCCCTCGAGTCATGTTCCCCGGTCCATCACGATTGGAATTAGAATGTGAAGTAGTTATATTACGCCATATCGTGATGCAGCGAATCAATGTTCTGTAATATTGTTGGTTGTCTCGGTCATTGCCGTTCTGAGCTGACATTGATCTTGTGCCTCGGCTCGCTGTGGTAGTAATGGGAAATCGCCGCGAGTAGTGGTAGTCGGCTATAAGTGAGCCTTCCAGTCACAAAGCTGCATTTCTGCGATTCGCTTTCAGGCGAAGAAGCGATGTTTACAAACATAATTCTATAAAACGATTTCGAATTTGAGGTTTCATTTTTTCATTGGTTTGTTGACTTTACTCCGAATTTCTGTCCATAAACGTATGTTCTCTATATTTTAGCCTTCAGTAAAGCTGCATCACTGCGATTCTTTTTCAGGCGAAGAAGCGATGTTTACAAATGTAATTCTACAATAACGATTTCGAATTTGAGGTTTCATTTTTTCATTGGTTTGTTGACTTCACTCCGAATTTCTGTCGATAAACGTATGTTCTCTATATTTTAGCCTCCCAGTCGAAAAGCTGCATCACTGTGATTCTCTTTCAGGCGAAGAAACGATATTTACAAATCGCTCACTCCTTTCAAGAACGTCATTAATAAAAAAACTTGTTTTTTCAGGAGAACGTTTTTAATGTTTAAAAATATAATACAATGTATTAAAAATAAATATCAAGCCACTTATTGAACTTTTAATTGTGCAACAGATCTTTTTAGGTAAAACCTTGAGGTTTTTTCTCTATTTGAAAAATATTTAGTATATTTAAAAAAATAATTAAACAATACCTTTTCTTCAAAATGCAAAATCAACACTTTCTGTCCTGTAGCGTGTAAATATTAAGTTAAAAATATGCCTCTTTTTCTGGGATATAGTAAATTTTCTGGGCATTCCGAAAACATGCTGAACAATTGAAAATTGACGATTTTTGATTTATGACGTTCTTGAAAGGAGTGAACGAAATGTATTCCTTCGATAACGATTTCGGATTTTTAGGATACACTTTTTCATCGGTTTGTTGACTTAACTCCGAATTTCAATCGATAAACCTATGTTCTCTAGTGTTATGTTGATTGCCTTCAACACTTTGTTTACTCCGTTGCTCGGGAAGGCCCTAGCGTTTATATTTGGCAGCAATTTAAGTTTAAGTGGCGCGATGAGTCGGGCAACGCAATTATCTCACCGATCTTAATTTAATAATAGACAATGCCGCTGTTTTTATGCCTCTCCCAAGCTGTGGCTTTTTATACGCGGAGTGTGCTTAATGGTACCTCGAATCGGGATGTTCCTGAGAACGGTCTCCCAGCCCGCACGGCCATCTCCAGCAGCGTGTCAATGAACCATTTTAACTGTAAAATTGAGGAACGAACCGAGATGGCGAGTCTATCTGAATATCGTGAGACTCCGGCCTGATGAGCATATCTATTTGGCATTTTGTCTGCATTTTCCGAAAGTTCCAGTCCTCCCCGAACCGTTAGGATGAACTTGCTCGATATACCCCTGTCATTGTGTTCCCCGAGATGTTATCTTCCCGCGAACGCTAATGATCCACCGCGCTGTGCTCGAATAATTGCCGCTTTCGCGATGTTTCCGCTAACACGGCCGATCGCTCGTATTCACTACCAAGGAACATAACTCCTCCGCGTTGTTAATCCTTATCATTTTCTTCATCGATTATTTAAATAATTATGGGAATTTTCTACTCACCCTTTGCACGTATAGCGTGTAGTTATTTGTTTCATTATTTATCCATTGGTCAGCTTCGTAACTAAAGGTATCGACTTACTACGCAAAAGGTTAAGTTTAAATCGTCTTCTCGAGTCTCTTCCGAATCACTCGAGTTTTGTCTCAACACCGAGATCATCTTCAGATCCATCAGGCGGTAAAGCTTTTAAAGGTCATTAATTATTAACCGTTACTCGATACTATATCAAATTTGCTACGAAATAATGATGCCTTCTTTTCCTCCCGACCAATCTATTTCAACTCGCTTCATAATGATGGGTATCACGTTATACGAAGTTTATCTTCATTATATTTATGCAATTCATGTATTACGAATTTCCATTATTATAATACTTATACGAATTAAACGCGATACGGGTAACTTTTTTATCGTATTATCGAAATTACGATTAACAAAATTCAGTAATAATAATGATCTCGGATTTTATGTGAATTTGTATGTTTTCCATTATTTCAAGCCGATCTGTTTTCACGAGCGTTACTCGATATGATTCACACAGGATGTACATATACATATTATTACCGTGCGTGATGTCCAATGAGGCTTCTCAAAATGTGGTGCGAATGTGGTGTGAAATTTACACCCTGAATATACATATTTCTAGAATCGTTAAATCAGCAAATGTGTTTCTGGAAGTCTCGACTATTTTGGCAATAACGTTCTGACCTTGGAAGGTATTCTAGGCTTTTGTTGCGCTTTTTTCCTCGTCCATTTACAGATTTCTAAGAAAAGGGAACAGATTTATAGCCTTGCTGTTTTGTAGGATTCTTTTTTAACACGCTCCAGCGTCCTCCCTTCTCTCTGCTCCTTCTTTCCTCCCTCGTCCGACCTCTACTCTCCTTCTATTCGACAATTCAACTTTTCTACACTCGTTCGGACAGAGCATGCAACCGAATCACTTTAATTATCCCCCCTGCGACGGTGAAAGAAAATTAAATTAATTTCATTAATTCAATTGTAAAATAATAATTACTTTTGAATAGGATTGTAAGATAAGTTCTCAATTTCATCTTTTGTAATTCAATAGAATACTCGTAGTTGATTTACTAACTGTGATTTTTTTCACAATGATCACAATAAATTTGTGAAAATGTTCATATAAAACAATCTACCAATATCATCTTTTTAACGGGTCTATTATTACATAGTTTTTAATATTACACCCGACTTCAAGAAAGTGAATTGTAAATTCAATGCAATTAATACCTTATTTTTATTTATTTTCATTAATTGATTCGGCTTTTGTGGTAAAATCTATCAATTTTTGATTGAAGTTTTACTTAGTCAATACTACTATTTCAAATAAATGTGGTATTTACTAAGTAAAACATAAATAAATTGAGAATATTTATAATACTGTTTGGATTTTTCTTGTTTATAGACCCGATAAGCGTTGCATTACCCTAGTGAAATAAGTTCTAGATCTCTCAATCATGCTTTTATGACTATAAGCGTTACAAAGCGAATCGACAAAAATAATGAAATACTTCTCTACGACTATTACAATGTTTCAAAACGATTCTCCTCAAATTGGCGCAGCCGAGAAATACTCTGTTTTTTCAGTTGAATGATGGTATGATATTATACTATGCTCGGATTTGTGGTGTTCGTCTTCTCAGAGTCGGTTGGTTTTTTCTGTCGAACTCCAGACGGCCTCAAGGCCGCCGTTCGTTGTAAAACTGTTCACGTCTCATCTATTAATGCACATCCCTTGTCGCTGATCGGAAGCTTTGATACAATACAGTATACACTCATACCCACCTCACACATACAGTCAACTTGTGACTGGTGACTCATGCAGGGAGCTTTCGCAGGCAACTTGTAGGTATAACATACCTATTGTGTGAATATATATATATATATATATATATATATATATATATATATATATATATATATATATATATATATATATATATATATATAAAATATAAATATAATAAATGTATATATATATATATATATATATATATATATATATATACATTTATTATATTTTATTTTAACACTTTATCGTCCAGGTCGAATGTCGTTCAGAAACCATTTTTTATGAGTAATAAGTGCCACCTAAATTACCCCTCACCTTTAGAATGACAATTTTCTTAGACGCTCATACTATTTTGACGAGATTAATTTGAAGTACCCATCTTTCTCTTCTTCTTCGTGTGACGAACTAATATTTTAATCTGTATAGAGTATGTAAATGTCTGAAAAGTTATCCGCGTAATTCCTCGAAGAATTGCCGCTTATCAACACGGAAAGTATTTTCTATATTATGTAGGTAATTCACACAATTATATTTTTTTTATTTCTCTAATCATTAAACTTCTTTAGTGTACAAATCAAGAAAGCGGTGTTGCCTTTGTCGGGCGTAATTAATTCGTAGAAGTTCTCAGTAATAAATAAGTTATTTATAGTTTGAAGTGCCTACCCTCGATCGTATTCCTGAATTTATTACCTTTAAGGATATTAAGGAGAGCTATTGGCGTTAAATGAGAAGATGCCGGAACTGAATTGCAGCGTTTCGTTGTCTCGTCGATGTGTGAGGAATTATTTCCTATCCCTGTGCGATGGATTAAAGGTCAAAAGTCTAGAGAGACGTTATATATCTGCATTGCTTTATTAAGCATAATGCCCATGCTGAAAGCTGAACCCTTGGCACTTCTAGCTTGTTAAGAATTGAGTACCTATCTTAAATAATGTTAAATACTCAGTTTGAACGTACTTGGGTATTAGATTTACTCTTCTGGTAGAGATATTTAGTTTACGGAGACGTTATAAATTTGCATTACTTTATTAAATATAATACCCATGCTAAAAGCTAAACCCTTGGTACTTTCAGCTTGTTAAGAATTAAGTACCTATATTCAATAAGCTCAAATACCTACTTAGTTTGAACGTCATTGTATGTTATATTTACTCTACAGCTAGATTTTTAAAACGGCACCTTTTCGTTTTTTGCATATTATTAAAACACTTGTTTTTATCATGGCAATTTTAACATTATCCAAAGTCGATCTGAATAATTACTTTAAAACTTGCTGCTAAAAAATCTCAAGTTATTAAACAAGGGAATGCTGATCTTATTTTTATATAACATCAGTATTTTTCCATATTTTTTACACATAACATTAATATTAATTGGCACTTATTGCATATGTCGTATGTGTATCTATGCGTGTACGTGTGTACACACATTTTGATTTTTAAATGCAAACACACAATACGTATACACGTATTATGTGTTTACATTTAAAAATCAATACAACTTCTTAAATGCTCAGACAAATAACTTGAATTTCTTTATTCCGATGCCTAGTATTGGTAAAAAAGGTATCTACGTCGTTTTATTTTTTGTCACAACGTATCTGTTATACATTTTTTAAATGATTACGCTGTCTAGCTTACTAGGGCAAGTTCCCCGTTCAAAATGTAACAAAAGCGACAATGTATGACAAATTAACTATATGTATTTAAGAAAAATGTTTGCAAAAAAGCGTTAAAAAATAAGATAAGAGTGAAAACAGCCATGTTAATCGAATCAGACCTTAATCAATAACATCAGATGAAAAAAACGTTAATAGCCATCAAGTCCTCATTGATGCGCCACTATCTTGGTCGGGAGGAAAAATAAGAGGAAGATGCGTTCGCCTCGAACATGGTGAATGTTGTAAGCGGCGTGTAGGATCGCCTCGAGCGGAGTGCGAAGCGGACGACTCCTTCCTGTTGCTCATAATGTTATGTGCCTTTTCCATACATAATATTATTATTTCTCCATTAAACGCGAGTGGGTTCATCATGGGAAAGGATGCGCACTGCGCAGGTACTCCGGTACTCCCCCTGGGAAGGTAATGACACGGTAATAATCAATACTGATTTTAAACGATTAGCGAAACGTAATAATTTTCGAGCAATCTCCATCTTGATGTACATATACATGTATTATATGTATGTACATACACAAATACTTTAATCAAGCATGTATCTGATACATATGCGTATTTCGTTATATCGATACCTCCAACGAATGATGTTATACCTGCCATTAACGCAAAATTGTTTAGTGCAGGGGTTCCCAAAGTGTGCGCCGCGGCGCCCTGGTGCGCCGTAGAAAGTAAAGAGGGGCGGCGTGAGTCGATCCTCTATCATTATCCGAAACCACAAATATTTTCTTTTTTATTGTTCTCTGTTTCAATTATGAATTCTTATAAATATAATAAAACTCAATTTCATATTGTCGAGTTTTTAATTTTTGTGCTTATCTACCCAACTATTATTATTGTAGGTACCTATATCTTTCGACTATAATATAAACAGGATCTTTCATGAAGTGTCGAATCTTATTTCTATTTACAAACCAAATCATAATAAGAACATGCATTTAGCTTTATTATTTTAGGGATTATGACCCCAATTCTAGACTTAGGATCAGAAATAATGGTAGATCTTGGGTGGAGAATTGAATTCCTGCCTGTATTAAGCTGTTTAGGAAGTTCTCTATCTCTGTTGTGAGAGGACACTGTAATAAAGTTTTAAATGTCACTATTCCTTCAAATCTATTGTGATACGCGTTTCGGTGTACTGAGCATCATTACGGTGTTTGATAATGATGCTGAATATATCGAAAAACATATCACAAAATGTAATAATCAACGTATCATTTCATCAATTTGCAGTGCCCTATGCACCATTGTGTGCGAATGAGGGTCAGTAGTAGTAGTAATTATGTAAAAAATTTAATGTTTTAAAAATTGTACTATTTTTTTTTTTCGTTTATTGTGTTAAAATAGATATGTACAAAAAAAATTAAAGTGTAAAAAACAAACACCACTGACAAGACACATATGATGGCTTGATGGGTCTCCGCAAAATAAATATTATTTAGTAAATATATGAACGAATACATTTTAAACAAATAAGTGAAATTCTGAGTGTAAAATTATGAATTCTCTGCATAGACGCACATTTATACTATGTTTCTCCTTAGTGAAGCGATCTGTTAATTTGTATTATTCCTCGAGAAAAATAAATACTGGTTTTGAATCCAGTATACAAGGTTTTTTTACATCTAAAAATCAAGTACATATGTGCAAATTTATATGCTTACACCCCTGGGTTGAAATTTATCACAAACAAACCTCGGATTGTGTTACTTTTAAAAGGATAAATAATTTCTTTATCGCCATCAATTTATTGTTGACTGCAATAAAAACATTCGGTTATTGCATCGAGTTTTTTACTATCCTCCGCTACAAGCATTACGGATGGGCGTACCGAGCTCGCCGTGGAGAATTCACAAATCAAATATGATTTACCATAGCGACGAGCATCCGGACTGTGAGAAGCGTTCCCTCCGCAGTCATCACTAATGGCTCTCTTTGTTTACAGTTACAGATGCGGCCTGACGAACGAGGACCTCAACAGGAGATGGAGCAAGCCCAGCCCGGTCCTGCATCCAGACATCTTCCACACGAAGGTAATGTGACATTGCGACTTCTTGGCATATGCTTCTGCCCAGAAATGGTCAATAGTTGGTCGAGGGCTTATTATATCAGTTTTAAGGGAAATGATATAAGTCATGTACATATATTGAAAGCTCTCGGATTTTGTGGAATAACATGATGATTTAAATATAAAAACAAACAAATGTAGCACTAAACACTTGTATTTTTGACTTTATTCATGTAAACTCGACTAGTTTCCTGCCCAGAAATGGTCAATAGTTGGTTGATGGCTTATATCAGTTTTAAGGGAAATGATATAGTACATAAGTCATGTTCATATATTGAAAGCTCTCACAACCGCATTCCCGGTCGGATTTTGTGGAATAACACGATGATTTAAATATAAAAAACAAACAAATGTAGTACTAAACACTTGTATAATACCACTTTTGACTTTATTAATGTAAACTCGACTAGTTTCGAGAACTATACACATATCGCTCACTCCTTTCATCAACATCAAAAAACTTGATTTTGCAGGAGATCGTTTTTTAAGTTTAAAAATATAATGAATTGTATACAACATTTTGAGTGTGTCCAAATACTTGTTCACAAAATCTGGATTATCTCCAATTACAGGAGTTATTTTCATATTATTTTTTGAAATCTCATCAAAGATGAAGAAGAATATGGAAGTCTGGATTATAATCCAGGATTCGGATCTCACATACTAATATAAGAGTTTCTGCTTAATAAAAAGCTTCTTTACATCTCACCAATAGATGTCTCTAGTGAAGTTCTAGTGATTCATGAACAAGGTTTCTAAATTGGTTCATATATATAGAACTTCCAAGAATTTGAGTAGTGTGGTTGTCAATAATGGGTAGAATTGGTGAATGTTACACGTGTGTAAAGTGATCACTTAAACCAGCCTATGACGGTCGTAAGCCCCGTAAATGCCCAGACTTCCATATTCTTCTTCATCTTTGATGAGATTTCAAAAAATAATATAATGAATTGTATTAAAAATAAATATCAAGCCACTTTTTGAACTTTTTATTGTGCAACAGATCTTTTCAGGTAAAACCTGAAGGTTTTCCCTCTATTTGAAAAATATTTGGTATATTTAAAATAATAATTAAACAATACCTTTTCTTCAAAATGTAAAAACAACACTTTCTGCCCTGTAGCGGGTAAATATTAAGTTAAAAACATACCGCTTTTGCTGGGATAAAGCACATTTTCTGGGCATTCCGAAAACATGCACAACTGAAAATTGTCTATTTTTGATATATGACGTTGTTGAATGGAGTGAGCGATGTGTCAGGTCTGTAGAAGCATATATGGTCCTGTCTTGACCAGAATGGGTCAATAGTTCCATGGCTTATTATATCAGTTTTAAGGGAAACCGTCATGTGTATTAAAAGCTCTCCCAACCGCATTCCCGGACCTGATGTATCAGATCTGTAGAAGCATCTAGGCTTCGTGACAGACCTCTCTTGCAAAGCAAATTCATTTCATGGACTTAGTTGCGAAAATTATTTTAAAATGTGAAACAAAACATCTTCTCTTCTTCTGCTTGGTGTAGGCCTTGTGGCCTGTTTTAAAGAGGGATTAGCCTCCTGCGATGTCGATTCCCAGCTTTCGAGCCATCTCTTTAGTGGTCTGCCCGGCAGTCATCTACCTTGGGGTTGGCCGTACAGTGCAATGTAAGGGAGTATGGATGGTTCCATTCTCCTCACATGCGCATACCATTGTCTCCTACGTTGCCTTCCCCACCTCACAACATCTTGAACCTCGCATATTTCCGTTATCTATTCTGTCTCTGAGACTCTTGACAGATACGCTTCTTAGAGCCTTCATTTCTGACGCGTCCGTTCTGCTTTCGATCCCATATGTCATAATGGGTCGCATACAAGTATCCCGATTTTACTGTGAATTTACATTGATCCCTTTCAATGACCCTGTCACTGCCAATCTAAATAAATACAAGGTTGTAAAACTACCACCAAGTTTCTAGAAGTACCTCAGTGACCGTCATGTATAGCTACTTATTCGAATTGTATATATGTTATAAACTAACTAAATAACCACCAGGCCGCTTTTCTGCGGGGGTAGGCAGAGAGGATAGAACGTCATACCAATTTGTCTTTGCAAACAATGTTTGCCTCTTCTACATTCATGCATCTCCTCACACACTGATTTCAAGTATTTGAAATAATTGATTATGCCAAGATTTCCTCGGTCTTTGTCTGTTTTTATTGTCTATATTCTATAACCATTTTTTTTTCAACCAATACACCTATTGTCGTATATTGAAGATTATTATCATCAAGGTGTTTTTTTTATGTAATGTTTTTTACCCGATCACACATTTTTTTGTTTCTAATTATATATATTTTTTAATCCTGGCAAGTTTAAAATATAATACTCGCAGTTACTTGCTATGTTGATGTCATTTCGAATCTTAACACGGATGCTGCAATCCGAATTACGTCTGTAGATTGAATACCTAATTTGTATTTGATTGTTTGCTTGGTTCGGTCCATAGAAAAACGAAATGAGCAAAAAATATATTATACTGATTTGATTTTTTTATCAATATTTATTTATTATTATCCCATTAAGAGGTGGCCAAATATCATTCGCGGTCATCGCCCTATCCTATTATCGTTCTCTTTCCCTCTTTATTTGAACACTATGGTATTTGATTGAATTTTCGCCCACACATCATGCTAGCTGGTACCTATGTGTGTTCACGTTGCATGTGATGTAGGTAGAAGGCACGTATGTTCCCTCTTCCTAAACACATGTCGCAAGTAATTAGAGAAATATACATGCACCAAGTATTCCGTAACCTCAACAAAACCTAAATCCATTGTGTTCAGTACTTGTACTATAGTTAGTTGCGTTGTTCGTTGATCATCAATCGATGCGCGCTATGAAAATATTAACCCTTTCACTCCCTACATTGTTTAAATAAATAAAAATATATTTTTTCCGGTAAATTTTACTTTATTTTATTTTACAAGAGTTCACACATTTACTCCTACCATTATTAAAAAAATATTTATACTCCATGTGATTCCATTCTCTATACATCATTTTTATATCATAATCCACGTCTGTATAAGCGCCTTTGTAGTAGTATTTTACGAAAATGGCGTTTAATTAATTATCCAAAGTTATTATTTATTATTCGTTTTAACTCAGTACTGAAGATAACTTTAACTTTGCTTCTTTTTTTTAATCATTCACTGCATGACTATACGGATCCACAAGTGGTTTCGAAATTCCAGTGTCATTAAAAGTTATGGTTAGAAGTAAACTCTAAAGTTATTTGCGCTACGTAGTTAAATCTGCAACTTCCATTTGGAATCCCATCCTAGGTGACTATAGATGCACAGTACACACTACTTATTACAAAACACTGTAATGTTTCTTTTCTATTTCAAATAGAGCAAGACCCCGATAAACACGGAGGATCCCAACGCTAAACGAAACAGCGTTCAAAGAGACCTTCTTAATACGTACAGTAATGATATTAATTCGACCTGATTCATAACCACAATATCATGAACGATTCGGGGACACCTAATACTACCACGTTATACTGAAACAGCGTTAATTGGGGCTCTAACTGTACGTCATTGAGTTGCCAAAATGTAAAATAATGCTTTGCTGAGGTGTTAAAATAAATAAAATACGAGTAGTAATATAAAAACTATACATTTTCTTGATGACTTTATCACTTCACCAAATATTGTAATAAATGAGTTTGAGAGTAAGGATTAATAAGGAGGTCTGGACATTATCAGGGCTTACGATCTGCCATAGGTTTTTTAAAGTGATCACTTTATCTGCGTGTAACAATCACCATTCTACCCATGATTGACAACCACACTTCTCAAAATTTTGGAATTCATGTATATCTATACGATTTAATTTATACGTCACTTCATGGGCGAGTGCGTGGTAGCTTTTTATTTAGCAGAGTCCCTTTTTTTAAATATATCCAAAATCCTTACGGAATAATTTGGACACACAAAATTTTGTGATTTTTACATCAATCTGTATCCAAACAATAGATGATTGATTTACCGGGAAAATCCCGGTTGAATAGATTTCACGGTTAATCCAGGTGCATTAAAAATGGTTCATACTATATTTAGATTTATTTATCTGTAAAGAGATTATTATACGCAATTTAAAAGTGTTTTTTGAATACGGCGTTTTATCAATTACTCTAAACTTTTTGATGAATCGTGGTACAAATATTCCTCAGAACCATTTAAAGGTGGAATATCTAATACTATTTTGTTATTCAAGACAGTTCTGAATGTGGGTTTAGGCATCCCATGGTTGATCGCATAATTACTATTGTCTTGGTATTTTTCGAAACGTGCCGGTTAATCCGCTTCCCGGTAAATCGAGAGTCTAGTTCACCTTCTTCTCTCCTCTGGCCTTACGATACTTTTGCATGTTCGTTCCTTGTAACTCATCTCTATCGGTGACTGAGAGCTCTTCGCCTAATATAATATCCCATTATAATTATTTATATGTAGGTGTTATTAGCACTTTGACTTTGAATATCGCGTGATATAATCTTCATTTTGTTTCTTCGTTTATTCCGTGATCTTAGCTAATAAGATAATCTTTCATACTTAACTTATTGTATTCATTGCGTGATATTATTTACAGTTTTTAAATTTTATCTTTGTTAATTATACTTAATTGTGTTGTTATTTTTCAAAACAGGTTTTTATACGTAAAAATAACTACCTAATTTTCTAGTTTCCATCTCCGTGGTGTATAAATGAGCATATTTGACTATCACCAGATAAATCTCACGTTCGATTCCCGATAAGGTCAAATCATATATTTTTTTATGAATAACTTGCGAAGCCTCTTTTTTTAGAGGCTTATCTGTAGGTGGGATAGTAAGGATAGGAAAGGTAGATGTGAAAAATACATCACAAATACCCAGACCAATTGAAAAAAAATACTTCACTTTTTTTTTCATTTGGCGGAAATCGAGCCCGAGACCCAAGCTCTGCAATCGAACGTCTGCCCTAGTACGCCACAGAACCTGTCTATAAAAAAATACATTAACCTAAATATGCTTTACTATCACCTAAATCAAAAATCTTATATTGAATTATTTGAACCTTGATCACTTCATCTCCATATAATTGACGATACAGTATCCTACGTACGTACTTGTGTGCAATGAAGGATATATAAAAATAATTTAGTTTTTTGAACTGTATGTTCATTAATGGGTTGATTGCCAAAAGGCGATATCTACCACCCTACGTATTCATTTCGTCGCTTGATTGATTTGTTGGATATCAGCGTCCATTAAATGTTCTGAACAACGTCAATAATCAAATTTCGTTCACGTTATAAATAACGAAGAACTTCGGAATATTCATAATAGTAGATCTTAACTTCCGGAAGTATCTTTATTATATAATAGCTGCGTACAATTATTTATTAGATACAGATTTTTTATTGATTGCCTTAATATTTTATGTGCTTCTCGTCTAAAAAAGATTTTTATAGTGCTTTTATATTACGTTTTATGATGAAACTTACAGATAATGTAATGCGTCCAGATTGTATAATACGTAAAGCCTATACCGCTAAGGTGAATGCCTAAAAGACCCGTTTTTTCAATATCACGCGTGTCACATTACGTTTTAATTGTGTTTTATTATTCCATACTACCACAATGCACGCGGTACAAGTTTCACACATTGTTGGGAACAACATCAAGAGTGCAAATCGTGAATACATTTTAACCGTCAAATTCATAAATTATATCAAAATCGTGAGATATTTCTCGGCTAGGCGGGATACTGGGCATGTGAATTTCCCACAAAACAAATAATAAGGTACGAGGTACGAAGCCCATCGCCGTTGACTCTTGAATAACTGTAGGTAGGGAAATTACGCGGAAATAAAAACGCAACGGGAAAAGGCAATAGTTATTTGTAGCTGCGTGCATAATATTGGAACAGCTGTACGTTGATTATACCGCGAAGTACTCAGTGTCGCGGTGGAGTCGTTCAGGAAGCGAGGTCGCTCCCGGCCTGGTGTCCCCTGATGCTCGTCCAGGTACGAGACCTCCTCTCGGCATTCCGCTGTAATCCATATCCGTTCTGCGACGAAATATGTATCATTATTATTATTCTTTTTTTTTAATACAAAACTGTAATATAATTTTTTACAATTTTTATAATATGTCATACAAGTTTTTAGATGAACGCCTCACTAAGCATAGCCCGTAACGAGACGTTCGTTTACATTATTTTAAAAAATATAAGAGAATGTTTATATCTAGATAATACAAGTAATACAACACAAAACAAAGTAAATTGATATAAACAAAATTATAAAAGTTTATTTGAACAAAATACACATTGCAACAACAACTGTCCGCTGTTGGCTGTCTCTATCTTGGTGGGGTGACAAACTTTATGCAACTCTTTTGTCCCATATTAAGAAGCCACTTCTTTACTTTTTTCTTTAGATTATCATTATGTATTTCTAATACATGGAAAGAATGGTTTATATTATATGTACCTTGTCTCAACATGACATTAAACATAGGTGTATCATTATTTTTTATACGAAACGAAATGGTAGTCTGAATATCCCAGGTCTTATGACCTGGCTTTTAGCTGGCTTAAGCGATCATTTTATACACTTGTGTAATGTTTACCGTTCTATTTTGTATATTAAAATCATTGTTAACTTTGTGGTATAGTAATATAATACTCTCCTTATCATACATCGTTTACTTTGTGGTTTAAAGTCATATTACACAAAGTGAACGAAGAAAGAAGTGAAATAAGGAGAGTGTTTTGTTCACCATTCTGCCAATTATTGAACATCCATAGTGCATCAATTTTTTAGACCTGTATATGTGCAATGGTCTGGGGTACCTTCCATAAGCGGGTAACATTTTTAATAGATTTAGAAGTATGTCTGATTGTGGCGCCATCAGTAGAGAAATTTGGCAAGTATTTATATAGCTTGCTCTATTAAAACATTTTTTACGTTTTTGCTCAGACTTCCATTTTCTTTTATACAAAAAAGAACGATATATATTTTATATCGAGTTCAGACACCTATGATATTGACATAACATCCGTAGTGTGAATATTCAGGTATCTGATATGATAAATAATAATATTTTTAATTGATTCGGCATTAACTTTGTGGAATGGCATCTTGATTTTTTTTTAATTAAACACTTGAATATACCACTTTAATGAGTTTTATTTATATTTACGACTAGTTTCGAAAACTTACAGATGTTTTCATCTTCTAGTAAAAATTAAAACTGGTTTTAATTTTTATCAGAAGATAAAAACATCTGTAAATTTTCGAAACTAGTCTTATATATAAATAAAACTTATTAAAGTGGTATATTCAAGTGTTTAATTTAAAAAAATAATAATAATAATATTGAATGCGTATGTTTAGCTTGTTTTAGCTTCACATGCCGAGCTCACAGCTACCGCTAGCACCACCAGACACCTAATATATTGACATATCATCCGTAGGGTGAACAATCCAGTGTCTGATATGATAAATAATAATAATATTGAATGATAAACATACACATACCCAATAATATTGTATATGTGTATGTTTAGCTTGAATTAGCTTCACGGCTAGTGCCACCATCGCCAAGAGCCGGCTAATGAACACGAACGGACTCCGCGTCACCTCGGCCGAGAGTTAATCACCCTGGACGCTATTCCCGCTGGATAATGGGCCGTTATTACGTATTAAGTCATTCTGCGGATTTTATCATAGCGCTCTTATAGACCACGACCCGACTCTGGAAGATACTTAAAGCTCGCGGAGATCCATAAAAATATAGCAGCTAATTTATTTCGCAGGGTTACCGGCTGTACCTAATTAAATACTTGGCGAATTAATGAACAATCCCCATTATTTTACAACATACATATCGCAGTCATACAGGAGAAAGTGACCTAGTGCATTTTTCACAAAAACGTGATCATTGACTATTTGATATCTTACTAGTTTAATATTGCCCTGAAAAAAATCCCTAAGGATTTTAAACTTGGAAGTATAATATATTAACTTGTTAAAAATGACTAACTGCATTGACATTTATTTTCTTGCCAAGCAAAAGTGACTTTAATGGCCCTTCTGAACATTTTACGTTTTGTTAGTTGGTCACTTTCTCCTGTCTGACTACTATATAATACCTACGAGTATTTTTGCAAATCATACGTTTTTTATATGGAAGTATCTTATTATATACAAGGTCTATAGATCATTAAGTCGATTTGCGTTTCTTCTAGTTTAAAAAAAACACACATTTTATTTTAATGTGTGTTGGGAAGGCTAGGAATAATCTAGTGTGTCAATCAGGAACTTCTCACCATTTGTTCATTGCTGGAAAGAAAGCATCAACAGATGTTCCTTTCCACAAGAAGTGGGTTCGTCATTTTGTGTCCTAGCTTGATTTATTGTACCAATATCCTTCACTATTTTTATCATATCGCTCATTCCTTTCAACAACGTCATATATCAAAAATCGACAATTTTCAGTTGTGCATGTTTTCGGAATGCCCTGAAAATGTACTTTATCCCAGCAAAAGCGGCATACTTTTAACTTAATACTTACCCGCTACAGGGCAAAAAGTGTTGTTATTGCATTTTGAGGAAAAGGCATTGTTTAATTATTTTTTGAAATATATTAAATATTTTTCAAATGAAGAAAAATCCTTCAGGTTTTACCTAAAAAGATCTGTTGCAAGATCTCTCGTAAGAGTGCTTTATGAACTAACACGGATACGATGTCGGATAGATCCTTACCCAGAGTCCTGTAATGCGCCTCAAGGTGTTGTCTTAACAGCTAATTTAACTGCCTCGTAATCGGTTTCAAATCCTGAAATATTTGCTGCAAACCTCAGTAAAACTTTATTTAAAATGTACTTTTGATATGAAATTTTGATCAAATTGAAATATAAATTTTCAAATATGATGGACATGTTTTGTTTTTCCAGGGTCTCCTGGAATACATGAGTCACGCGCTCCGCCGCCCCGCAGTGATGTACTGCGACTTCCACGGCCACTCCAGGAAGAAGAACGTGTTCCTGTACGGGTGCTCCAACGCCGAGAGCTGGTGCAAGACTGACAGAGATAGGTCGACGGATGAGGACAGATACAAATTCATGGTAAGTTCTTCATCTCTAGTTGATGAAGGCTAAGATCTCAAACGTTCAAATTCAGAACGCGAACGGCCTCGCTATGGGCCAGACGTGTTTGGCGCATAATTTTTGTTTTAAGAGTACTTATTAAAATTATTTTTCTAATTTTTGTAACTCCTTACCTTTCATTTCAGTAACTGTTTTACATTTTTTTTGACATCTCATCAAAGATGAAGAAGAATGTGGAAGTCTGGGCATTTACGGGGCTGACGGCCGTCATAGGCTGGTTTAAGTGATCACTTTACACACGTGTAACATTCACCAATTCTACCCATGATTGACAACCACACTACTCAAATTCTTAGAATATTTTATCCAGTTTTGAAACATTGTACAAGAATCTCTAGAATTTTCATAAGTGACATATATTGGTGAGACGAAGAAGTTTTTTTACTGAGCAGAAACTCTTTTATTAGTATGTGAGATCCGAATCCTGGATTATAATCACACACATGAGAAACGCCAGAAAATATAATTTTCATTTTTATTATTTAAGCTTATAATTTGACCAGATAATTTATTTACAACATTTTGGGTGTGTCCAAGTACTTTTTCACAAATCTGGATTTTCTCCATATTATTTTTTTGACATCGCATCAAAGATGAAGAAGAATATGGAAGTCTAGGCATTTATTGTTTTCTATTCAAAACCATATATTTTTTGCAATACGAAAACGGTATTTTAAGCGAAAAATTCAATAACGTCAAATGTTACCTGGGTTTTAAGAAAATTAAGTTGCGATTCATCATATATTTGGCCTTGACGCCCGTTGGGTAACTTTTGGGACAACCTAAAACGTAAAATTCAAATACCTTGACGTCGCCCACCTTATCAAGCTGATATACCCTGGGAATATTAGAAAGAGGGGTAGGGAGATGAAAGAAAATTCAGCACAAAAAATATACTTAAATTGATTTAATTAAAAATATAAAAATTATACGAAAGTGACTTTAACTTAAACTAATCTTATTCACTATCTTAAATTAGCTTAAAATTAATTAATCCTATCTTAAATTAAACTTATTCTAACCTTTGGTGGAAAAGATGCGCCGTGGGATGCTGGGGTGGCCGTGATCCTTTGTGAAAAAGCTGCGCCGTTGGATGCTGGGATGAGGTTCTTCTTATGACGGGGCGCCGTGCGATGATTCTTGCTTCTTATCTTCTTCTTCTCCTAGTAGAGCTTCAGCTCTTAATTTGAGGCTTATGACCCGGCGTGGGTCTGCTTTTGATACTCCGGATGAGTAACTCCCTTTTTTCTATCTTCTCTCTCCCTGCGTAGAGCTCCCGCTCTTCTCCTCACTTAAGTCTTAAAACCTGGTGTAGGTATGCTCCTTCTAACTGATTTCTCCCGACTGCTCGATCCCCCTGATCTCTCCCGACTGCTCCTTCCAACTCCTCGATCCCACTGATTTCCCGAAAATAGTGCCCCTTCCAACTGATGTCTCCCCGTTATATTCGGTTTCTCTCCTTGAAGATCACGCCCTCGAAACCATTTTTCATTGGCTGACGGTGCGCTTGTATCCACCCCCAAAATTTTCAACGTCTAGACATCAATTAGCAAACTTTTAATTTTATTTGCGCTATATAATAATAAAGAACCATCGGCAAATATCTTTACAAAGGCCAGCGGGTTGGCGACAGTTTTTTTATGATTCAAACCTTTTAAATACATTTTAGTTTTATGACAGGTAAATTATAAAAGGTCGGAGCCATAAAAATATTTGCGTGCACAGAAAAATTTTTTTACCTAAGACTAATTAAATTAAACGATTGATAATTGATTATTTTTGCCAGGCTAGAGGAGAAACGTGGTTTCACCACGTCAACCTTTTTCGGTAAATTACCAAATAACTTTGTTTAAAGTCAAAACACAAAGATCTTACAAAATTATTTTGTATGTTTTAAAATGGATCATCACAAATTTAAACACTCGTGTTTAAACGTTGACTTTACTGATATAAATATTTAATGAACAGACATTTTATATGCGGAATTTCACAATGTACAACTTTTTGATGTTCTATTATAAAATATACTAAATAATTTTTGTAAAATCACTGTGTTGTGATTTAAAACAAAATTATTTAGCAAGTTACTAACTTTAAATGTTGATCTAACTGATTTGAGTATTTAATGAATTGTCTTTTACTTTTCAAAATTCCAAAATGTATGATTATTATTTTTAATAAAAACATGATGTTTATTTCTACTGAAATTTCTTATTTTTGTGACAGCTGTTTCGCCTTGCAAGGGCATTATCAAACTATATCGTAAAAACCGCATATATCAAAGAGTACATTTTTCATTGACAACAGTCAATATATTTTGTAATTTAATACATATAAATTATTTTACCCAAAGGTAAATGGCTAACACAAAAATAAAATAAAATTTAGTATTCATCAGTCGTGTTATACTAATTATTTATTTTAGTATAACACGACTGATGACTACTTTTTATAGTTTTTTTTTAGTTTTTTTTATATAAATATAAAAAGAAGATTATATTTTAGTATAAAAAGAAGGTTCGACCATTTTTAACGTCTACATACAACATTCGATTTGAAAATTCGAAGAATATTTTTTATAAATGAAATTAGGTATAGGTACTTGTTTTTAATTATATGCTTTAACTTATGTTTGTTGGGTATCTACCGTTATTATAAAGCGTAGATATTCGTTATTTATATTATATTATACATTAATACTGTGCTTTTTTATATGGACTTCAAATTTACCGCTAGAATATAAGATCGCATCGTTTACGCAAAAATTTTAATCGTTATTCGTCGTGCTAATTAGCAACACTAATAACTCCGTTTTTTAAACTCCAACCTACAATAACTCTTAACTCCGCAATTAAAAATGTATAATTGGTCTTTCTCTTGTTAAAATAATGTTCTTAGCATGATCAAGTGTTTCAAATACTTGAAGAGTTGAAGTACTACTTAATGGTCAAGTCAAAATAACGAATGCAGTCGAAGTGCGATCTCTCAGATGAATGTTCGGCAAAACGATGGTCCATAGTAGGATGAAATCATTTTTCTATGTCATAGAGAGTCTTTCGATTACTTTTTCTTGGATAAGAATGGTAACGTTTGTTAGTCTTGCAGTCCAAATACTTATACTTATCATGTTTATTTTCACGATTTATTTATTATTTCTATCAGTCATATTCAAAGAATCTATAATTTTACGCCCACCAACCGAGCCACCTGATATGGCTTATCAGTTGAGTTTTTTTATACTTTTTTGCTATTTGCATCTAATTTGTAAAAAAAAATACAATAAGAAGGCAAATATCTACAGAAAAAAAAACGAAAATATTTTGTTTATTAAAAGCATTGATAATTATTTTTTCTTAAAAATTTTTGCTGATACTTTGTGGCACATTTTATAAACTTTGTAAAATAAAACAAAAACTTTTTTTTTCACCACTTTTATTTTCGGTGCTTTTTCTAACTGGTCTTAACAAGGCAGCTTGTTATCTTCAGGGATGGATATTTATCATGTTTGTTAGTTTGTTGCTCAACTATGATATCCATTCACAAAATTACACGTACTGAATGTGACTGTAAATCCCTTTCTTTTTCTTCTTCCTGGTTCCATTCCAATTTTTCGTCTTTGTAGACTTTTGGGGTCAGCTCTCTTCGTTCTTAGGTTTTAGATTCTCTTTTCATGGTCAACGTCACTTAGATCATGCATTTGAATCACGTTTTATTTCTGCAGCATCCATGAATTCTTTGGTCTTCTTCTAGATGTCTTTTGAGGAAGAACTTTGGTGATTGCCTGGTTCACAATATGATCAGGTTCTCTATGTGTTCATACCATCTCAAGTGCCTTTATAACTGTAAATCTCTTTGAAGGTAAATATAATAGGGTACAATTAAAATGTGAAATGTTAAATATTTTATCATATAGCGGAGTATAAAAAGTTTCCCACAGTAGCTTCCTGTGTTGTTGCTTGCTCATACGACAAACTGAAATGTCGTTTATTTACTATGGCATAATTTACCTGTAATGTATTACCGCATAAATAATATACATATTCCCGGGTTCTATACATCGTAACACGTAATACAGCCTTCACGAAGTTCTTTATCATAATACATAACCCGTTGAAAACATCAACGCTCGGTCGCTGCTGAAACGCGCTCATTTTCATAATATGATATTTATACGAGCATTAACGGAACTAGCAACTCTTACATAGTTGCGTGGATAGAACCGTCATTAGGTTAGAAACAATATCATCTTGCGGTGAACTAGTTTTTTTTTTAAATATCGGTTTTATTAGATTACCAATCATCGAAAAAACTTTTTTTTCTGGTCGTGTAATACAATAAAATATATATGAGCATACAGGAACGCCGAATCGTTTTTTTTTGTTATTGTTTAACGGAGGATATCGTGAGGTGGGGATGACAACGAAAGCGATACTGTAATGAGCATACAAACAGAATGTCAGAAACCCTGAAGGACGCAGACCCTCAGGCAGACCTCCAAAAAGGTGGAAAGATAGCTGGGAGTCAACATCCCAAGAGCGACAGGCGGAGGCACAAACAGATCCTTAGGATCTACAAAAAGAAAAAGAAAAAGTTTTACAGAAAGTCTATTGACGACAGTCAACAGTTCGGCTTCTCGCTGGTTTCCTCCCAGGAATGAGCAAATCCTGAGAAGTTCCTGATTGGCAAACTATATTATCCCTGCCGTTCCCAACGCAGAGTAAATTAAAGTTTTTAGCAAGGAGCAACCAAAATCTACTAATTAATCTATATACCTTGTACATAAAAGCAAAATAAATAATAAATTGTACTCCCTTTGTAAAAAAAAATCCGTTATTATTTGCCAGGTCAAAGGAAAAAATGTTATAAATATTTAGCTCAGATTCAAATGCATGTATTGCTTTATTTTACGCAAAGCATTGCGTGTAATAGCAGATATCATCTTGAAACGTATATTTGTAATGCTTTCAGCGTGTGTAAACCCCTTATATGAGTTTATCTAAGAGTTTAACATACCCACTCATTTGAGTTCCGCTATGCCCTTTGTGTCCAGTGTTTACCTAGGACCGTGGTGCTAAGGTAAGTACAGTTTACCAACAAAGCGCCTGATCCTGTAATATTTAATAGCTCGATCTCCGCACTTACAGGGTTATTCATTTCGTAGTTTTAAGATGAAAACTCTGGTATTTGACGCCTGTCGAACTCAACTGTCATCTGAAGTGTCATTATATTAGTTAAATGTTTGCCATTCACGATAATGCATCGTTCAACGAACGAATGATGAGTTGAAATTATTAAAACTTACTATAAAAGTGGTGATTTAAACGTAGCCACTTTTCGCGCATTATACGCGCTGATTATGGTCGTCATAATCGACCAACTACGCAAATAATCGGTAAAATTGTGAAGATTTTCGAAGAAGGTCGAATCGTTACTGATGTCGTAAGTTTGTCATTACTGGTGTTTGGTGTGCTCTATGGTCGAAAGGTGTCATTGGCCCGTATTTTTTCGAAAATGCCAATGGGCAGACGGTTACAGTCAATTCGGAGCGATATGGTCGAATAATAACCGATTGTTTTTGGCGGTGATTAAAGATCACGACTTAGACGATATGTGGTTCCAACAAAATGGAGCAACAAGCCACACAACACGACCAATTATGGCTTTATTGCGTGAAAAGTTTCCTGGTCGCGTAATTTCACGTTTTGGCGACGTCAATTGGCCACCAAGATCATGCGATTTGACTCCGTTTGAATTTTTTCTGTGAGGCTACGCATAGGACCATTTTTATGCAAATAATCTCCGAGCTCTAAACGCATTTAAAACCAACATTACTCAAGTTATGGCCGAGAAACCCCCCGAAATATGCGAAAAAGTGGATAAAAATGACCTCAAAAGAATCGCATGCATCGAATTTTTTCGAGGTGCTATTTGAATGATATTGTTTTTTACACTAAATGGCAAGTCCAAACTTTATAATAAAATAAAAAAAACATATAAAAATTTATCGCTGTGTGTTTTATTTAGCTTTCCTTTTAAAACCGAAAAATAAATGACCTGTATATGTTGGTAAGCCTGAACTATCCCTGCCTCATTACCCGACCATCTCATCAGCGTGATTCTGCAGCCAGTTGGCCTTTATGGCTCACTCCTCCTCAACCCTTGGCGATCTCGAAGGCGATACGCCTCTACTTTGTGTTACATGCTCCTTACATTGTCTTCTCCTACTTGCTTATTCTGCATATCATAAACACGTATTACCATTATTATAATCCAATCTTCACAATCGCTCGTAACATTTCATAAATTGTTAAAAAGTTGCACGGTGTTAGGTACAGCAGACTACATTTACCTATACCATTATATTATGATCTTGATATTCAATAATCTATACGTACAAAAAATGTAAATTAGTTCATCTAAAGTTATTCACCGATCGCCTTGAAATTCGGACACACCGTTGCATTCGAATAAACGAGTATTTTTATTTATGTTTACAAATA
Organism: Brachycentrus maculatus; assembly: GCF_059751285.1. Taxonomy (NCBI): domain Eukaryota; kingdom Metazoa; phylum Arthropoda; class Insecta; order Trichoptera; family Brachycentridae; genus Brachycentrus; species Brachycentrus maculatus. The sequence continues at coordinate 3,106,990 of NW_028280759.1, read as the reverse complement.
ATTTTTTTTTTTTTTTCAAACTTTTAAATCTTATTAAATACTTCACGGATTGCTTTGAAATTTTGAGACAACGTTGCATTCGAACACGCACGTTTTTAAATATACATGTTTTTATTCATAAGCAGTTTGTTGACGGAAATGGCAGTGCCATCTGTTGGACGTAACAGCAACACGTTTTCAGTATTTTTTATTGCGTTGGTTATTCATAATTTTAGATTGGTGCCATGTTGATACATTAATTATTAAACCTTTAAAATTAACTTAAAATTTTTTATTGACGTTTAAATTTGAGACGAAGCAACTGTCGATTTTATACGATACAAGATGGAAGTCTGAGCATCTCAGATCAAGGTAGATGCTTGTTCGCAAGCTGTAATGTACATATATTGATACGAGTATATCACCAGCAGGGTGAATAATCTAGTGTGTGACAGAATAGATATGTAATAATAATAAATATTTTAAAAAAAAATTGAATTACCTAACTGACTGTGACTCTGAAATCTAGCTACGGCTTATGCAACACCGGTTATCATGACCCTACTCATGCTTCAACTTTTTAAGTTTCATAAGCCTATGCCTATTCGTGAGTGGATTTACTCTTTATGTTTTAAGTTACTGTAATTTCATGTAATTCATGAGTGAAAATTCTAGGCAAAAACACTCGCTATTAAAATATAACCTGTTTTATAATCACTATGAATTGAAAAAGAAGTGGTTAGCTTCGAAACCAGTAGACATTATAATTTAGTTATAATAAAATATTTTATAGTGATTTTAAAACAAAGTTATATTTTAAATATAAAATGGAAAATCACAATGTTACTGATTCGAATTTAAATGATAATAATAATAAAAATTGAATAATAAATAATACGATCAATCCATCATCATAAAGATAAATAAATCAGTGTCTAATTCTTCAAACCCTTATACGCACCCGATGGTGCATAGGGCACTGCATCATATAAACGCAGTGTTATCTTGATCGTTAACACATGAAGGAAAGGTGATCAGCCCTCCGCTTCAGGTACCAGTCCAGGGTAATATTGAATAAGGGTGAAAAAAATCACAAATATTTATTTGACTCCCTCTGGGAATCGAACCCGGGACCCCCAGTGCCATAGTCGAGCGTGCTGACCATTACACTACAGAGGCGGACTAGTGTATAATTCAGTGTCTAATATAATAGATTATAACAATAAAAAATAACAATGAATACTTCAGCATTTCTGGATGTCTCCGATTATCTGTGCTTTGACGCTATTGCTCTGGACCAGCGGTTTTACATTAAATCGCTACTTTTCCCTTGCGATGGACGCGATATCGCTTATGTATGTTCCGGCCGCGTGTTCCGCTGACGCAGCTCTCGGTTGCCGCTCTGCGGCTCGACTTACCATCGCATCGTCCCCGCGATGCCAACAACCCAAGGGCTTTCCGGGAAAGTGAGCCGAGACACCGAAGGGGTTGGCAGGTTTGGTCCAGCGTCACGCGGCCCGCGGACGCCTCCGGACGCCCTTGCGCGCGATGCAACCGCAGCACGCTCCACGCTAATGCATGTTACCACCGGTGTTGCCAGGTGTTCGGTATTCTACCGAACCGTTCGGTATTTTAGCATCGTGTTTGGTATGACAAAAATACCGAAGTATGGGCGGTTCGGTATTTTTTCTGATTAATTTTTCTTCCTAATAAACGATGCTTTTGTTAACCAAGAATATCATGCTGTACTTCGCCATATAACAGTTCGATGGGCAACTTTATTTCCAGCTGTTGCTTGATTGGAATGCTATCAAAAGATGTTTTCGTGAAGAGGGTGAGAATGAGTACAATAATATTATTTGTTCCCTCGTTGCTAATGAAAACAGTGGATTGCAGAGTGCAGGACAGCCGTAATAAATTAAGTGTGGACATGGTGAAGGCTGAATTATGTATACGATGTAATTTCAGTCTGACATGTCGCGGAATACATGGGGCAGTTAAAGCAAATAAGACATTGCTGGAAGCGCGCAATCTTCTTCTTTTTCTTCTTCTTCATGAGTCCTCTGACCTCCACTGCTGGATATAGGCCTCTTCCCCTACTTTCCATTTCCTCCGGTTGGTTGCTGCTTGCAGCTAGTTTTTACCCCCCACAGCCACAATGTCGTCAGACCATCTCTTTTGGGGTCTTCCGATACCTCTTTCGTTCTCCCAAGGTCTAATTAGAATTCTTGGGCTCCTGTCTTGTAATATGTCCTGCCCGCTGCCATATGAGTTTTGTCACTTTGGAAGCGTGCATTAGTGAGAAAAACTATTTTTTTTATAAATTAGGTTAGCTTGCTGTTCTTGTGCAATGGTACTTTGTATTTTAAGTTGATAATATAAATAAACGATTAAAACTTTTTTTTTGCTCACTGTTCGGTATTTATTTGGAAAAGACCTGGCAACCCTGGTTACCACGTATCTGGCCACCGCCATCGCGCGGCTCTCTCACCCGGGAATTTCTTTGTCCCCTTTGCTTTATTTTCTTCGGCCGCGGCTTTTAATGGGAGGCTCGTAAAGTGTTGTTCCTTTATTTATATTAAAACAGACTCGCAAATAGGAAGAGGTTAGGGTCAAGGAGTCTCCGGTCGGCGTACTCTATTTTTAGTCCCGGCGTACCTTTGTCGTCATGGCGTGTCGCTAATGTCGTGATATCATTGCCGCGTCGTTAGTAAGTGTATTAGACTTATCTGCCGAGCCGTGTGGATTTATTGCGTCCTTTTTGCATTCCCTGCTGTATCCTTAATTCGCAAAACTGACAACTAAATAGAAACTTGCATTTTCGCCATATCTGACAATCTTGATAAAGTTTCTTATTCAATCGTAATGACATGATTGTTGGTAACATGTTCAAAACATTATTATTTTAACCAACTGTTCCATGCTGGAGGTCCCAGATTCAATTCCCAGGGTAGTCAAATTAAATACAAATGATTTTTACGCTCATATCGTCTACACTCTACACGATTCAGTGTCCCATGCATCATTAAATGCAAGTAGAAGAAGAAAAAAAATTATCATCAGCATTTTCACTTCCATCGATTTTATTAAAATTATGTACATACATAAATGTTTGAAGTACAATGTAATATTTTTCAAAGAATGCAATTTGTTAACTGTATTATTTTTTTTTAAATAATAAAAGTATCTTCCTTTATACGAAAGACAATTGTACATTTTATCTAAAAGTTGAAACAACGCTCTTTTGAATAATTCATCCAACAAAATATGCGTTTATATAAAGAGAATTCTTGCGTATCTATAATACAACGGTATATGAATATTTTTATAATTTTATTTACAATCGGCGGGTGTGTATGAGGAGATGCATTAACGTGGAAGAGGCAAGGAATGTTTGCAAAGACAGAGTGGTGTGGCGTTCTATTCTCTCTGCCTACTCCTGCGGGGAAGCGGCGTGATGGTTGATAAACATATTCAATTAATTGAATTTGCCTTCATCATTACATTATGAAACCGAAGCACGTTGTATGCATGAATTTAAAGTGATTATATTAATTTTATATTAGTTTTATGTCATTTCGCGATGTCACCACTATTATTTTTATGACATCGTTAAATACTCACATTTTCTTATTTATTCCCGTTTGAAAATTTCCGTTATTTCATTATTTTATCGAGCTTATTAAATTTGTCGATTACCTTTTGATGTTCACTCTTCCTGTATCACTCGATTATACGGAAGCATTAACGGGTTACATCTTTACGAATTGAATCATATTTCATTTATAGCTTGCTGTATCCGGGCACGCGTTGCTGTTACTCAGTCTGGTTAAATAGAAAAGAAAAACATCATTTCTTATGTTTGTTTTCACAATGCTTGTGATGCAGTGAAAAACATTCTTAATTTGGAAAACAATGCAATCGAAATTGCTAAGTGGATAAATCTTTCAAGAAGCACGCTGTCTTCCATGATCAATGCTTAGTATTTCCTGTGTTTGTTACTTTCAACAGATGGCGCTGCCGTTGCGGTTAAAAAGCTTATTTTTACATGTCACAGATAAAAACACTTATCACAGATACCTTCTCGGAGTCCATTAGTGGCCCTCCAAGGATGTGACTTCTGTTGCGAGCGAATGCATCACAATTATAGAGAATGTGGATGGGTGTTTCGTTATCCTCCATACAAAATCTGCATACTGGGGAATCATACAGTCCAATTTTCGATATGTGCTTCCTCAGTCTGCAGTGTCCTGTCAAGGTCCTTGTTAAAATCCTTATTTGTTTCTTGTTAAACTTTAGAGCTTCTGTGGTGCAAACTGCATGTCATGTCATGTCCATAGTCATGTCCTCGACTGCAAGCGGTCTGTCCTTGTATCACGTAACTGAAAGACAAACTGCTGTACAGGTTACGTAATGTGCAACACTGTTCTCTGCAGGCTCTGCCTGTTGTGATGCACCGCATTAGCAGCACCTTCTTCTATAACCTTGACTGCTCTAAGCGTCTGTCCATGTATCACGCGGCTGAAAGACTAACTACTGTACAGGATGTATAATGTGCAACATTGTTCTCTCCAGGCGCTGCCCGTCCTCATGCACCGCCTGAGCAGCACCTTCTCCCTGACTAGCTGCAGCTTCCGCGTGGAGCGCGACAGGGAGGCGACCGCCCGCGTGTCCGTCTGGCGCCAACTCAGGATACCGCGCTCCTATACCCTGGAAGCTACTTTCTGTGGCTTTGACCAGGGACCCTACAAGGTTCGTATTTTCAACATCCAGAAACTTTGAAATACAGAAATGAAATCTTAAATCATGATATTTCGTTACTCGTTCGCGGAATACAAAAATTTAGAACCATTACATTATTGATGTTAGAATTATAAAATACGAAACTATCGTGCTGGAGATCCTGGGTTGGATTTACAGTAAGATCAAAACAAATAAGTTTTATTTAATATCACCCTAGATTGGTACTCGAAGGGCAGAACAGATTACGTTTCCTCAATACCTTATTGCCAGGTTAGTCAATGAGTTGATCATCACAGTATTTATAACAGGTACTCGTGACATTTTTTACTAGGATTTATGTACCTTTTACTTGCGGAGTAAAACACGGCGTAAAATTGCTTGCAAGATTAACTCTATTATATTTGATTTACCAACTTAATGTCGGATGTTGGACACTGGACACAAGCCTCCCTCTTCAGTCTACAAACTTAAATACCTCAGATGCATACCGTTCCATCATACATTGAAAACTTCCAAAAGCGTTCCCGGATCTTATACAGGAGCGTCTAGGCTTCCTCACAGACCTCTTGCAAAGAAATTTTGTTTATGAACTAAATCGCGATAATTATTATAAAAAGTGAATCAAAATTGTATCCTTTTTTTACTGTTTTAATAGCTTTCAATGTCTCTGTTACTGCCAATCTGAGCCGTTTCATCAGTCTTAATTGAAATTTCTATTTTTTTATTATCAGGGTTTGCAGGTAAATACACAACATCCTAATAGATATTCTCTTATTATCAGGGTTTGCAAGTAAACACACAACATCTGCAAAAAGTTGGACACGACCTGTGCGCCGCTCTGGACGCTCTCCACGAAGATATTCCGCCAGACCTTCGCCTTCTTATCGAGCAAAGCGGGTAAGAAAACTTTTTCGTACTCATCTAAACTTGATATTCCTTAACTCTCTGTTTCTATTATATCTTCCACTGTTAGTACTCTCTGTGCCTAAGCGTTTTCTGCTTTAATTATAGGAGTTCTATGATGACGCTAACAAGGTGTAAGTTCCAACCACCGGTGCTTTACTTCGCTAAGCATATATAGTTGTGATGATAAAGTCTGTAAAGCAGGACTCTAACGTTTTAGCCTGTTCGTGACTTGTATTATGTTCTATCTATCTACTCGTTCTCTGTTTTCGTGGTCATGAGTAACGTATGATCGTCAGTTTGGCGAATCTATATCTTTTTATGTGTGAATGAAACAGTCTGTCTACTTTTGTGTTGATTTTTTGCTCTTAAACAATAAAAGAAGACCTTGGCTTTTGATTTGATCGTTAATTTTGACGAGTCTGTTTTTAATGTGTAATATATTTTTTTGTGTTTGCAACAATATTTTGACGTTTTTATATTTTGTGCGTAGGAATGATGAAAACTATTCCGCTTCTGAAACAGATGTATAAAAGGCAAGCTTTCAAAACTAAGCATGAATTTCCCAGTGGCTTTTTTTATCATTATCTAACATTTCGTTTTTCGAATTACATAACTGTTTTTGGTGTATGTAACAATTTGATTTTTGTGTGGTTTTCGCTTCTATTATCTGGATACTCTTAAAAAAATTATAACGTTTTTTTTTTAATTACATACACAAATATTTCATTTTCATACCATTTTTGTAGGCCAAAGGCGTTATTAAAAATATAAATCAAGTTATGGTAGAGTGGGCTCAAACCCAAAAACTCTGCAAACAGTTAACTCAGGACCACAAAAGTTAATTTATTAAATTACACAAGCGCAACTTACACATGCTATACAGATACGAGTACAAGTATACATCCCCGATTGCCATCCTTGCTGTTCTCCTATTCCTTCTTACTTCCACCTTAATCCACCTTTGATATCCTTTGCCACATACTAGTAATATCCTTTACCCGAGGCTTCTTCACTTACGTCATCTAATGCCATCATCACGCTATCCCATCAGATACATTGTAATCCTGTACCCGTGAATCTGGAGCACAGGAATAACCTCGCCTTCATATTATTGATAAAACAACCTCCGTATCTCTGGGTGGTAATACGGATTTGAAAAAAAAACTGTTCTTTAATTGATGATCTAAAGTCGCTGTGTGCTTTTTATCGTTTCCACGTTGAATGAAGATACATCTGACATAATTATTTATGAGTACATCCGAAATGGATAGCAAAAAAGGAAACCTGACAGTATGCGAGATCTCCCACAAAGTTAAGCGTCACGTCTGGCATTGTCGAGAGGTTGATTTTTTTCTAAATTGGTATCCTATTGTGATGGATCAGTCACCCATTAATATTCCGCGGGGAGTTTGGCTTCCGGCGGGGCCGTCAATCATGTCATTCTTCCTAGAAACCCTTCATCCCACTTCCATCGCGCCCAGAACACGTCCGTTCCCACTACTCACATAACTAAATTATAATACATATTTAGAATTTTAGTCACTAAAAGGAAATAGACTTTTGGTTCCATCCCATAGATCTTTTTAGGGTCGCTTTCTTACCTGAGGTTGTTTGGTATTCCTCCTTAGGACATTTGGTTTAAAGGTGGATATAGAGCGCGGGAGATTGGCCTGCGGTGCGGGTGGTTTCCTAATGGGGTTACTTACTTTCATTGGGTGGATTGGACACACTCGTTAGTATCAACTTACATGCCCCGCTGACAGTGATAGGGACTTTGAAAGCGTTAGTTATAAGTTTTATCTTTGATCGCGAAAAATTTTGCATGATTGATAAATACCGATAGAGGATTCATAAAAAAAATAATGCATGGGTTTGAATGGAAACCAAAAATAAATAAATTTTATAATTTTTATGTATGATATAATAAAATATATACATATGCAGAAAGTCTTCGCTATCCGGGATATCTTTCTCCAGTTTTTTTCATTTCCAGTTGATTTCGGATATCAAAGACTCCTGCAATATATAATATGGATATTATACTGAATAAAATCTAATGGGTAAAAATCATGCTATAAAAAAGAGGGTTTTAAAATTGAAAAAACGATTAGGGAGATTCAGTTTGTTCAACGTTACTATGTGGTTTTATTAGTAACAGTACTGTAAAGTAACCTAGTAAAAGTACCACACTCTTTTACACAACTGTTTCAATATTTTTAAATAAAGCAAAACATTTTTTTATTTATTTATTTTTAATTGATTTCTAAAGGCGTTTAAAATATGGATATTTCAAATAACCCACAAAACGACATTTTCACTCGCTACGGATTTATTATGTGACATCGCGGTATGTTTTGAAATTTTAAAGAAAATGAAAAAATTTCAGGTTTTCATCATATTGAGCAAAGTCGCGCAGTTTTTTTTTTTAAGTTTTTAATAATTTTTATAAAAATAAAAAATCCACATATATATTTCATGTTACATAATTGCAATTTTGAAATTACGCTTTAAATATTCGATACGTTTAAATTGTTCTGAAAAGACCCTCTTATTTACGGCAATTAACCCCGGTGATTTTTAGTCGGGAAGGGTTAAATATATTTTTATTCATTATTCTGTAACTTGTAAAAAAACTTTTTTTTAAATAACATTGTATTTTTAGACCGCGTCCAAATAATCAGTTCTTCCTCGACAAGTATGTTATTAAATTAAATGATTAAATTATAACTATTCTACTGACCCTTAGCCGCACCGAATGGTAAATAGGGCACTGCATCGGTTCATACTCTGATCGATAATTATACGAAAGATATGTGGTTTGCCCTGCGTTTCAGGGACCAGTCTGAGGTAACTAAATAAACAAGTATAAAATCATAATTTTCTCACCTCATAAATAATGTTTATTTTCAAGTGTTCTTAGTATTTGTGATGTATTTTTCAAATATACCATCCCTACCCTTACCACCCTTAGGCTTCTTAAATGGAGCCTTTGCCGGTTATTATTCCTTTTGTAAGTAGTATCCATTTCCTTCCCCATGAAGCAGTAATGTCCTTCAGTGTGAACTCCTTCGCTTGTATTACCTGTGTCCTGTCACTTATAAACTCCTAGGATAATAGGACCTGCAGGAGTGATCTCCTTGCCTTCGTGTAATTAACGATCAAGTTACGATGCGGATAACGTCAGAAGAAAAAAGTGTTTTTATAAGTTTAAAAAATGGTAAATATCAACGTTATCGCTTCTACACATTGATTTGGTTTTATTCATTTTTTTTCTAATGATGTATATAAACTAAAAGTGTGTAATTAAAGGTGTTATGTGTTTTTATTGATGTTGTAATTAAATATTGCTATCTTTAGGGGCAGGTATGAAGACAGTGAAGGCTCGAGCGCGGGGAGTCCTCTCTCTGATTCAGACGACGAACCTGAGTAACCATCATCCATCGCTACCCAAAATACAAGGTCTAGTTGGGCAAATTATAACAAAAAACAATATGAATATATATCGTAGTCGTACAGGAGAAAATGACCAACTAACAAAACGTAAAATGTTCAGGAGGCCCATTTAAGTAACCTTTGCTTGGCTAGAAAATAAACATCAATGCAGGTTGTAATTTTTAACAAGTCAATATATTATACTTCCTAGTTTAAAATCCTTTGGGATAATTTTCAGGGCAATATTAAGCTAGTAAGATATAAAATAGTCAATGATCACGTTTTTGTAAAAAATACACTTGGTCACTTTCTCCTGTATGACTACGATATATATTTATATATATATATATATATATATATATATATATATATATATATATATATATATATATATATATATATATATATATATAACATATTGTTGATTTAATCCATTCAAATCATAGTAAATAACATTCGTAAGTAAAGGTTTTAAATACTTCTTTAATTGATTCGTTTACTTAAATTTATTTTTTACTTAGTAAATACCACTATTTCTTAAAATCTTTTAAGACACGTAATACGATGCATTCAGCATCATTTTCGTTGTTTAAAAATGATGCTGAATGCATCTAAACAGTGTCATTGTCACTGTACGTGGTATTTAATAAGTTGAACTTAATTTTAAAAAAATTAAAAAATGTTAAACTAAAATGTTTTACAATTTATTCTACGCTTTCTAACAACAAAAAATATTCATAGTTATAAATATGACCAATTGGACCGCTTATTAATTATAAACTTAATAAATAAATTTGTTACTTAAGTTATTGATATTGCGATAACGTGAGTACCACTGTAGTGATAAATTTAAACTAAAATGATTGCTCAAAAAATGTCCGCTTTTTTACAATATTTAAATTTAAAATTGCCAACCCTGTCCCTGCCTTTAGAATTCCAATTATTGTAAAATGTATTAAATATGCTCACAATTATTAATCAATAATATTATATTTTAAATTTATCTTTTAGTGTTACATTGTATGGTTTATTTTATTATTGTATTTGAGAAATTTGTTGTTATTTATTGTTTTCAATAAAAAAATATCCTTTTCCTCTTGTTTTATTTTCATTATTACTTTTAGTTATATTGTAATTGGAAAAAAACCGGGGTCTAAATAACTAACAATGCGTCTTTCCCCCGCTTATGAACATTACCAAGTAACCGTCTTTATATGTTTATGTACATATCGCTCACTCCTTTCAAGAACGTCATAAATCAAAATACTTGATTTTTCAGGAGATCGGTTTTAAAGTTAAAAAATATAATACAATGTATTAAAAATAAATATCACGCCACTTACTGAACTTTTTACTGTGCAACAGATCTTTTTAGTTAAAACCTGAAGGTTTTTTCTCCATTAGAAAAATATTTAGTATATTTAAAAAAATGATTAAACAATACCTTTTCTTCAAAATGCAAAAACAATACTTTCTGTCCTGTAGCGGGTAAATATTAAGTTTAAAATATGCCACTTTTGCTGGGATATAGGACATTTTCTGGGCATTCCGAAAACATGCACAACTGAAAATTGACGATTTTCGATTTATGACGTTCTTGAAAGGAGTGAGCGGTATAATATTTTCATATGTTACAAATTTCGTATTTATTATTTCGAGGTCATACAAGTTATTACATAAAAGCGATTAGTTTATATTTTTTTTATGGAAAATGTAACTTAATGATACTTTAATATATATATTATTATTTGTTTATTTGAAAAGATCTTGAAAAGAAAATGCCATTTTCGTTCCTCTATCGATTTTTTCCTAAAGCTCGTAACATCTTACTCAACTACATAGTACTATGCATACTGATGTCCATCTGACACAGATGCCGCTATTATCATATTCTGTTCGTAATCAAAACCGGAAAGGTATTTTTTTACAGATCAATTCACTGTTGCAAGAAACGTTATACTTTTTTTTATGATTATAATAATATTTGTGAGTAATTTGTTCCTACACAGTTATGTTTCGATAAATAATCTAAAACCTATGTTTAAAAAAAATAATTTAGTTTAGAATAGAGAAAAAGTAACATAGGAATTATTATCTTTATAATATAGGTACTCGCGTACGATTCCCATATTTTCGCGATCTTCTGTCGGGACATTTTCAATCGTATTCCTTTCGTTTATATTTTTTTCAGAATTTTCAACGGGGGTGATTTTAACGCTAATTTATTTTCAGTTCTATGTTAAGGACTCTTAACATTCTAAGAATGAGGTAAGAAGGAAAATCATGCTTCTCAGTTTAGAGATATTTAAAAAAAAATACATTTCTTATAGAAAAATGTGATTGTTTATTTGGTGATCGATAAAACACATCAATAAGAAGTATTTTTGAAAATTTAGGGTATTTGTTAAAAACACATCTTATGCAAAAACATTTTGCCAATTTTTTTATTAATGTACATAACAAATATGTTTAATAAAATCTTATATCAGATAACATGGAATAATTATAACTTCTATCTTAAATTAAGTATTTTCACCTCATAAAACAAATTATAAAAATCGCTTGGTCCAGCCAAGAAAACTTATAATCATACATCACATTTTCACACAGACACATATATTTATATATATATATATATATATATATATATATATATATATATATATATATATATATATATATATATATATATATATATATATATATATATATATATATATATATATATATATATATATATATATATATATATATATATATATATATATATATATATATATATATATAAATACCCTTTTGTGAAAAAAAACATGAAACATTACGTTAAATCTATATGAATGAGCATATATCTTATTTTATAATAAAGTATACAAAAATATTATTGCATGAATTTTAGCACACTGGAATATATTTTTAAAAATCACAGATTTAAAAAAAGCATATCACATGCTACGTTTCTGAAAAAGTTTTACAACAAACTATTTTTAGTTCAAAAACCCTTCAAAAGTCCATTCTAAAATATTTAGTTTGATAAAATACATATTATTTTTTATCAATTTTAAATGTGGGTATAATATCTAACTCGCATAGAAAATCATTTTATTAAAAAAAAAAAAAAACCGCGCGGATAAATCGGTGCCAGCTGTTCTAATCATTCGTTCATTATACTTTACTGATATCACTCTGTTATCGTCTCAGATACTTTCCAAGTACCTCGAGGACATCAATCTAATTTTCAAATAATATATGGAATATAAACAACTTATTTTATATTAAATTATATCCTTTTTAAAATTGAAAACAAATTAATAAAAAAAATATATTTAAAAAGAACTAAGGATACTTCTAAATCAAGTTTATGATAAAATTTTGTTTTCTTATCTTTATTTTTTTTTATTAATGTTTTTTTTAAACATGTTTAAGAGGGAATTTTCTTAAGCGAATAAATAAGACAATCGTTGCAGTACACACATATGGAAAATACATACAATATGTAGTTTGTAACTCCGATACTCCAAGTAAATCATTTTAAGACCATATTTTCATTTGTTACCAAAAACTCATTTGTTTATGGATATTAGCTAAATATTATACATTCCAAAAATTTGGTTCAAACAATTAAACATTTAGTTGCACCAAAAAATACCTCATGTTGAGCGTCGTAACATAGGTTTCCCATTTAATAAAATACATAATCGAGGGGGTTTGGCACTTATTTTTTTTACTAATTAACTTTTTGTCAAATAGTTATCTCATAATTATTTGTTTCTTTTCTATTCAATCATCTTTTTTCTGAAATCTGGATGATACATTTTTCTTGATCTGTTCATATGTTATCCACATACAGATATTCCAAGACACCAGCCGATAGAATGACGGCGTAAATCTGTAAAAAAAATATATATTAATTTGTAGTATATTTACTGTAGAATTGAAATCGTAGATATTCATACATCATTGATTTTTGTTTGTTTTTTAAGTCATTATTTTTGTTTTCGAATTAAATTGTAAGTACTGATTTTTTTTATACTAAAAGAAGAAAGGTATAAGGGCATCCTGAGGGTTGTCTCCGTTCATACATCCACCTCCCCCTGATTAATCTACATAGAGTTTATATTCCTTAGGAATATTTCGAAAATTTTCCACTGTGCGCAGCTGACGGGAGTCCCCTAGTTGGATGGTTAGAAAAACAACAAAAACCATCGACATTTCATTTAAGTAATGTTCACATTTTAGATTGCTTACCCCGGAAATGCCTAGACGTCCATGTTGATGTAAAATATATAATAAATACAGTAAATCTCTCTTTAAAGTTGAAAAAAGTACCGCTTTATCGGAGGGAATATTGTACGGGGTTTATGTTTTAAAATTATGTATATTTCAATTTTATATGACTCATTTAAGTTATTTCTGCTGGTGAATATGTAAAAATACAATTTAAAATATTAATCCCTTTTAATTTTCCCTGCGATAACGCGGTACCTATCTCAATGTTATACGGGGGGTTACTGTAATACTGGATATAATAATATAATTGAATACACTCAAAATGATATTGTAACGAGTTTTATTCTGCCTTAGCATAATCTATTTTGATTATTTAAATTAATCTATGAGTACAATCTACATATTCCGATATGCCATAATATTTCTTATCTTTATGATATATTAGTCTCAAAATATATCGTATCAAAGTCCATACTCTAGCCGTAGTAAACATGTCACATATTATAGATACACCTAATCTTATAAAATATATATTTTTAAAAAAAGTCTAGACGAATTTAATAGTAAATGTGACCTTCGGCATCATACATATATAAATACAAACATACCTCATATGTAAATACCATACATTTTGCATTCTTGAGATATATTTAAATAATATACTACTTGTTCAACTATTTGTTAATCCGTAAGCTCATTATTTTCGTAAACATTATAATATTTTTATGACACGAATTTCGAGTTTTTTAAAACTAATATAAATTTTTTCGCTTACTAATTTCCTCGTCATTTTAAAGATTATTTTACAAGATATCACGATAATATTAAAACATTGGATTCAGTAACTTTTTGTATTTCGGGAAAAGTAGTGTTACCACCAAGATCAAAATAAATAGATGTGATTTTTTTCACATTAATATTACCCTGGACTGGAACCTGAAGCGCAGGTTTGATTATGTTGCCTTTATAAAATTAATGATTAACTTAACGTTGCATCAATCTAATGCAGTGCCTTATGTACTATTGACGCGGACGCGTCAGAATAGTGTTACTAAATGCCTTATTTAATTCAATACTGATTTCAAGAAAAGTCAATCGAAATCCCTATAATAATGACGATGATGTCCAAAAAATCGATTATAATCGATAACATAAACAATTCACAACATTTTGATTTGTTCACAAATCTACATTATTTCCACTTAGGGGTTATTTTATATATTTTTGACATCTCAACATAGATGAAGAAGTCTGGGTAAAATCCTTAAATCTTCTTCATCAATTTTGAGATGTCGAAAATGTATAAACAATTTTTTAAGTTAACTAGCTAATTTTATGCTCTTATTTAAGTATTTTCTATTCTATTTTGAAGGAGACCAACAAGCCATGAGTCCTTCTACGTATTTGGTTAAAACATCGTTTGATGGTAAGTAGTATAATTTACCCTTTGTAAAATGCTAGCGGCCCTTCTTGCATGCCCATCCTTACGGCACAGTCTAGAGCACCCTTGTAAGTTCCTTTGGCGGAGTTCATGTACCTCGTCTTTACGACATCCACTGGGGAGGCGACGACGGTGGCGCAGAATCCTGGAAAATTATTATGGTAAGAATTATACAGCAGAATAGTTGATATTAAAAATAACTACAGGTAAATCATGGATTTCAGCATTTTGTATTATTTATTGATTCAGCATCAACTGTGTGGAATGACATGATTATTTTATTAAAATTAAATACTTGAATATATCACTTTAATGAGTTTTATTTCAATATAAGACTAGTTTCGAAAACGACAGATGTTTTCATCTTCTGGTACAAATTAAAACTCACGAACAATAAATATATTTAGGTGTATATATAAGTTAATAAATATAGGGAACGGAGGGGGTTAAGGAATTTGACATTTCCTAAATTTAAAAAAATCTTGAGCACTAAAAAACTTTTTGGAAATCAATGGATCAAAAGAAGATCCTCTCCAAGAAACGCAAATAGAAGATAAAAAGTTTTTCGTTCTGAATTATTGTTAATAAAAAGTTGGATATCTATATGAATAGAATTTGTAATTCTACAGAAAGATAACAAGATTCGAAGGCATGGCCTAAGTGACGTTGTTAATGATAGAAGGACCTACAATCTGAGGACGAGCTGATCCCAACAGTCTACAAAGACGATAAGTTGGGATGGAGCCAGGAAGAAGATATAAATAAAAATGTAACTGTTTGTCCAAAAATTTAAATCTTCTAATTTTTTTCACTGATTGCTTTGAAATTTTGACACAACGTCGTAATTGAATGTGCTTATGGTTTTACGTAGAATAGGTTTTTTTACCAAGAACAGTAAAAACGTGTTTTTTTTTATCTCAATGGCAGCGTCACCTGCTGAACGTAATAACACACCCATTACATTGCTCATGGCGGATAGCAGAAAGGAAATCATAAATTTGTGCTTCATTTTTTTCTTTCTTTATTTTACATTTAAACAGTCTGAGCCACAACAGCGGGGGCTAGAGCCACAGCGTGGCCGAGTGCAGCTAGTTTTTAATAAATGCAAATTGCAAGTTCCTGGCTAAAATCACAATTCACAATCGTAAAACCACCATGATATACTTACATTATAACTTTTTTTAGTGGATTTATTTCATTATAATGTATTTGAAACATTATATTGTATGTAATTAGATAATTTCATATGCTGAATAGTCTTTCATATCTTGCCTATTTAAAAAAAAAGTCCGATTATCAGAATTACATTTTCAAAACATAAACTTATATTTTATATTGCAGAAAATGTTTAGCGATATAAAATTTTAATTCAACATCATTTAAAAGTATTTCTTATCTTTTATTTTATGTTTGTTATTTTATGTGTGTTTTATCTTACCGGCAATAACAGCTGATGCAAAATGGCAGGGAATATCATCCTTCATCAGATTTTTGGTTAAAATCATATCCTTGACGATATCGTAACAAACGATTTCGGCCACATTAATTATAGCATTACGGCTAATGTTGGGGAAGGTTCCTGAAATAACAATATATGGAATTTAATGGGGATGCATTATTTTATTTTAAATAAAAATAGTGATAAGAGTGTGAAAAACGTTCATGAAAATTGATGCAATATGAATATTAAATTTAAATAAATTCAAATAAAACCATTGTGACTACTTTTGAATTTATTAATGGAAACACGTCTAGTTTCACGAACTAAAGATATTTTCATAAACAGATGATTAATGAAATAACATATCGCTCACTCCTTTCAACAACGTCATATATCAAAAATCGTCAATTTTCAGTTGTGCATGTTATCGGATTGCCCAAAAAATGTACTTTATCCCAGCAAAAGCGGTATATTTTAAACTTAATATTTACCCGCTACATGGCAGAAAGTGTTGTTTTTGGATTTTGAAGAAAATGTATAGTTTTATTATTTTTTCTAATACGTAAAATATTTTTGACATGGAGAAAAAACATAGTTTTACCTAAAAAAATCTGTTGCACAGTACAAAGTTCAAAAAGTGGCTTGATATTTATTTTTAATGCATTTTATTGTATTTTTAAACATTAAAAACGATCTCCTGAAAAATCAAGTTTTTTGATATGTAACGTCGTTGAAAGGAGTGAGCGATATGTGTATAGTTCTCTAAACTAGTCGAGTTTACATTAATAAAAGTGGTACTATACAAGTGTTTAATGCTATACTTGTTTGTTTTTATATTTAAATCATCACGTTATTTCACAAAATATATAATCTACAGGTATAATAACAAACCAATAAATAATATGGATGTTCAAACATGGAAAAATGTATACACAGTTCATAAAATGATCAGTCAAGACTACCACAATACCTTCGTGAAAATATATGTTATCAAAATGAAAATGAAAATGTCATGATTTAATTTTTACCTCTCCAAAGTCCTTTTACTCCTTCAAATTTTCCGATTTGTTTGTAAGCTTGTATCGTTGATTTATATCTACAAAAAATTAATGTACAAATAAATAGCAAAAATAATGATAAAAGGGATAATGTTCTATTACTAAATAATTAATGAAACATATCACAAAATAACCGCTTGCACAGTTACAATTTGAACTAATATTTGATTATTGAGTTATTGTTAAACAAATTTAAATTCTTTACATTCCAGCTTGCGCTTGCATCCGCACTTTAACGACATCTGTCGGTTGCGCCAGTAGAACAGCGAAAGCTCCGGTTGTGATTCCTGCTGCTATCCTGGCACTCACGTCCATACCGCCACCTGCTCTCCCACCTTAAAACGACCATTAGATGTTATTCACAATAAACTTTTACCATGTAGGGTAAGGACCCCAGTTATTTGCACTAGAAGAAGATTAGCGCAGTCAGTTTCCAGTGACAACTAAACCATTAATCGCGTCAACTTCAAAAATAATTATATAAATTAATGTTCAACTCATTTTAGACAATTTCTTGTTTTTGATGTTTTTTAAAACATTATATTTGGCAAAAAAGGACAAGATCTTTTATTACTCATGTCAGTTGACACTAGAAATAAACACTCTAGAAATTATAAAGAATAATAACTGATATGCTAGAATTTAAATATTTCTATTAATCTACAGATACAAAGTATTTCGGTTTTAAAAAAACCTGTTTTAAACAATAAGAAGCTAGTAAAAAATTACATAACTAAAAAATGTTATGCAGTGGGAAAACGCATCAAATAAAGTGTATGTATTAACTCAACCTGCTGAAACATTAGTCAAAATCATAATATGGGCAGTATTTTCATGCCAGAAAAATGTGATACCTACTCAAAATTTTACGATTTTGTTTTAGTGCCAATAACTGGAGTGGTGCCAATAACACACCAGTTTACCCTACTGTAGACACATGCCTTGCAATTATGTCAAAATTTACTTACGAGTGAAAAACGGCATGTAGAAATTTTTTACCGTGTCATAAAGGCCAAGTCTGACTGAAGCAAAACACATCTGACGCTGTAGCCCTGCAGAAAGTCCATTGTAAAGTGCCCTAGAAAATAAAACACCCCAATCAATTGCCTCAAACTTCGATACGGAAACCCTAACTACACCAACAACAACAACTTACGAGCCACAAACAAACAAATTCACTTAGATACGAACACTCTATGTTACCATAGATTACACCAGCATGACAATTGAATCGGAAACCAAAATTTACAATATTTTGAGTGTGTCCAAATACTTGTTCACAAATCTGAATTATCTTCAATTATAGGAGTTATTTTTCATACAATTTTTGACATCTGAACAAAGAAAATAAGAATATGGAAGTCTGGGCATTTGTTGGTAGAGTTGGTGAATGTTACACTGTGTAAAGTGATCACTTAAACCAGCCTATGACGGTCGTAAGCCCCGTATATACCCAGACTTCCATATTTTTCTTCACCTTTGTTGAGATGTCAAAAAATAAGAAGAAACTGAAATCATCCCCGAACGGATGTGCTGAAATATATTATTTTGCAAATATTATGCAATATATTATGAGATCTTCTCGTTTATTTTGCTCTAACGTTACAATATATTTAAACATTCAATTTAATCGTTTGAAATTTTCGTTATCTAAATCAATTTATAACAACTTCCATGAATATATTTTAGAGACAAAAAAAAGACTGCATAAAGTATGTACATAAATACTCAATATTATTATTTATTGATTTGGCGTCAACTTCATGGAACAACATGATGATTTAAATTTAAAAATAAGACATTTGTATAAGACCACTTTTGAGTTTATTAATGTAAACACGACTAGTTTAAGAAAACTTTAGATGCTCTATTTAACAGGTAAAAATACAAGCTGTTTATACTAAATTTAAGTTTAATAAAACTGACGATTTTATGTTCTGAGATTAAGAGTTATAACAAGTGCATTGATTATCATGAAATAATAAATAGGGGTCAAATAAATGTAAGTGATTTTTGACTCTATTTACTCAATTTACCCTGGACTGGTACCTGAAGCGGAGGGCTGATCACCTTCCTTTCATGTGTTAAAAATCAAGATAACACTGCATTTATATGATGCAGTGCCCTATGCACCATCCGGTGCGGAAACGGTTTCAAGACGATGAAGCAAATGCACACGTGGCAACTTGTTAATGATTTTCAGAATAGAATTGATATTTTGGTCTTTCAAAAATTTATATCTAATAAAACAAAATCAGTTATATGAGAAAACAGTGTCAACCTTGGTGATAATAATAATATACTTGTACATAAATATTTTGTTTGTTCTGTATTTTTAAAACAAAAAAATCTAATCATAAATAATTGACGAATTGATAGCAACAATAATGCGAACTACTTTTTTCGCTCTGTTAATTTTTATTTACAAACTAAATATTTTTATCAATACGAGTTTTGTTCATTAAGTCATTAACGTAATATTTTTTAATGATTATTATCGTATGTTAACGTTTTTATATGTACTTACTCTTTACCTCAAATATGTCAAATAAATTGCGTAATAACTGATATTAGTAATAAACATTATAATTGAAAAGTCATTGATTGATTCAGCAGTAACTTTATGGTGATCCATTTTTTACTATTTTACTGAAAATTATTTTACTTAAAAATCGCGTTTTAATACGCACTCTTTTTTGTTTTGTTTTATTTGTAAATATTAAATATCAGCGAAAATCACAAGACTTCGTTTCCCGCGAATTTCTAGTTCTCGTTGATTCTTGGCACAGAGAATGGTTCAAAATAGAAATTACAAATTCGGGGACCTTCCTGACTTTATGTCTTTGGAGTCGAGTAACATCACTTAGAATTGGATATTTGCTAAACGCAGAAATTTTAAATTTAAACATTGGGTATAAATTGCATATGAAGCGAAATACATAAAACATCTCACATATTACTTTTTTTCATAAAGGTATTACTTTTTCAATTTACCTTTTTAAAAGCCTAGCATATGTCGCTCACTTATTTCAAGAACGTCATAAATAAATAAAAAACTTGATTTTTTAGAAGAACGTTTTAAAGGTTTAAAAATATAATAAAATGTATTAAAAATAATTATCAAGCCACTTATTGAACTTTTTACTGTGCCACAGATCTTTTTAGGTAAAACCTGAAGGTTTTATTCTCCATTTGAAAAATATTTAGTATATTTCAAAAATAAATTAAACAATACCTTTTCTTCAAAATGCAAAAAACACTCTCTGCCCTGTAGCGGGTAAATATTAAGTTAAAATTATGCCTCTTTTGCTGGGTGTAGTACATTTTCTGGGCATTCCGAAAACATGCACAACTGAAAATTGACGGTTTTTGATTTATGACGTTCTTGAAAGGAGTGAGCGATGTATGATATTATACTAAGAACGCAATTACTTTTTTAAGAAATATGTCGAAGTATAATAAAAATAAATACTGAGCACCTTCAATGTTTTAAATTGTCGTTTATAATAAATGTAAATAAATGTGAATTCAAATGTTTGATATTTTGACACGACCTTGCTTTCAAAAGCGCACGAGTTTTTTTTTACACACATGTGACAGTGTTTTTACCAGTAACAAGTAACAACATGCTTTTTTGAAGAAGAAAAAATACCGCTATGGCGGCGCCATCTATTTAACGTAATAGCAACACACGCAATACTATTTATCTGATCGTGGCGGCAGCGTGCTTCTTGACAGTATCTGTTACTTAGAATTTTCATTGTTTTCGATTGCATTATTATTTCTTAGACTTTTTATATTTATTGCTTTACAAGTATTGTGAAATAAAACATTACAAATGTGTGCTTTTAATAAAGTTATTTACTATTCGAAAGAATCATTTTCGCATAACTTAAAATGTTAATGAACTCAAAAAAAAACATTTATAAAAAATGCACCAATAAAGTATTTTTAACCATTTGGTGAATTATTTAATTAACTGGGTATTTGTTTAAGTCATTACTTCTAGTCATTCATTTATACCAATAAGTTTTTTTTGTATATTATCACGCTTTACAAATTTACATAAATTTTCGCATAATTGATTCGAATGAGTGCAATCAATTATTCCTTGTTACTGTGAATTATTTTACATGAACAAGGTCGTTCTAATAATTTGAAGCTACATAACTATTGTACAATATTTTTACCAAAACAAATATACTCGTACGTTCTTTAAAATATGTCACCGGGCAGTTTGTTTCCATGCAGTAGTTTTTATCTTAAAATTATGAATTATGTTATTTCATTAATTATTTCTCAGTTACTATGCAAGTAAGAAAATAATTTAATCAGTATTTTAATAACTTTGTAATTCGTTTATATGAATATCACAGTAACGCGTGATATTTTGTTAGTTAATTTTATCAACTCTGGTATTTCGTAATAATCATCATAATAATATGCATATTTTAACAGCAATTGCAAGTAGGCTTGTTGTCTACTCGCTTGCATAGTCGAGTGCATTCTTGAACTCCTAATGCAGATAAATGATCTATAGAAATCTAATAATATTGAAGGGAACAAAATCAATTGACGCTGTATTCAACTAAATACTCCGTATATGCCAGTAAAACCTGAGAAAATAGATGTGTTTTTTATATTGAATTGAGTGAATATAATATTATTTTAAGCCGTTTGAATACAAAAAAGGGATGATTTTAAATATTCAGAAATAGATTACAAAGTATTAGTCAGTATTTAAAAATCAATAAATAATAATTTATCATTAATAAATATGCTTAAATGGTGTATCTTAAAGCCCGTTTTAATGACGTTTCCGCTTATTGTCAATAAAAACTGCAGACGAAGACCGAGGAAAACTTGGTATGATCAAGTAGGTCAAATATTTGACAACGGTTAGATCAGGAGTAATCGGCGGTTACGTATGAGAAGATATATGCATCTTGTGAAATGTGAAAATAGCGAAGAATATTTGCAAGGACAGAAGTTTGAATGGCTTCCTATTCTCTCTCATTACTCTTGGGGAAAGCGGTGTGATTAGTGGTGAGTTCGTTAATACAAAAAAAATGCTGAACAAAATATTTTTCGAATTTCTATTGTTATGGATTTTAAAGAAGATCATTTTTAGTATTAAAGAGTTTTGAGAAGGAATTAATCAGTCTAATATCAAACTTGTTCACGTT
This sequence comes from Brachycentrus maculatus, assembly GCF_059751285.1. Taxonomy (NCBI): domain Eukaryota; kingdom Metazoa; phylum Arthropoda; class Insecta; order Trichoptera; family Brachycentridae; genus Brachycentrus; species Brachycentrus maculatus. The sequence continues at coordinate 3,084,577 of NW_028280759.1, read as the reverse complement.
ACAATATGTTATAATAAGATAAACATAATGATTTTAAACGAAGTTGTTTTACAAGTTATAAAATGTAAAATGGCAATTTTCGTGATTCTTATATTGATTAGGTATGACGTTTAAACAATATTTTAATAATAAAAATATGACGTAATGAGCAGTTTAATAAAACTTATAATATCCGTCAAGTAAGAAGAAAAAATACACACCTTGGGCCTTCTTGCCTTGCTATTGTGCGCACAGTGGAAACGACTCCCTTGTATAGGGGTGGAGGCGCCGCGGCGCTCAAGACGCTCCCCTCTGTTGCCGCTAGAGCCATACGCACTCCTAACCCCTCCCCTTGTACCTGAAAATAGAGCCTTGATTAACCTTACATATACAGAACATTTAATATTTGATTATTGAAATTTCAGTTTTTTTAAGATGGGAGTGGCATTTATTATTTACCCTGCTTATTATTATGTACAAGGTTTATAGATCATTGGATTTTTGTTTCTTGTAGCTACGTGTAGATATAATATACCAAAAAAAATAAACTGTGTTGGGAACAGGAGGAATAATCTAGTGTGTGCCAATCAGGAACTTCTCAGCGTTTCTTGCTTACTGGGAGGAAACCACGTAAAACTATTCATGAGACTGTTGACTGTTGATTGTCGTCAACAGATCTTCCGTTCTACTAGAAGAGTGTTCAGCATTTTGTGCCGTAGCTTGAATTTCAGATATTTATACATTTTAATTTACATGTTAATAAACTCAACATGTGATTTGTGGGGTATAAGGCTTGTTTTATAGGCCTTTGTCTTAGGGTCAGTAAATAATTTTAACCTTTATCAATCCTCGATTCCTATTCATATCATTTTAGGCAGCATCAATTACGTGATTGATTTACAAAATACATGTTTTTAATATGTCTCACATTACTTTTGTTTCAAAACATTGTGGAATGTGTATTAATTTTTTATTTTACATTATTTTAGAAATTGAGCCATGGAATTTACAGCCAAAATTGACTTGAAAGTTGGGTTGAAATAAATTAAATATATCGTATAACTGTAAAATCAAAAAGACTTTGCTATGATGCGTGACTCTTTTTCATTACTACGATTCTTTATTCAGAAGGAAAATCTCCCTTTTTTAGTATACGCTGTGATGGCTTTGATGGTAGATTAGGACAGTGTAATTTCTTTTAGTAATTAAATATATACCCATAGTAATAGGGTGTTTTTTTTTTCATATTTGTTTTGACATCTCATTAAAGATGAAGAAGAATATGGAAGTCTAGGCATTTACGGGGCTGACGACCGTCATAGGCTGGTTTAACTTATCACTTTACACACGTGAAACATTCACCAATTCTACTCATTATTGACAACCACACTACTAAAATTCTTGGAAGTTCTATATATATATGAACCAATTTTGAAACATTGTTCTTGAATCACTGGAACTTCACTAGAAACATCTATTGGTGAGATGAAAAGAAGCTTTTTATTGAGCAGAAACTCTTATATTAGTATGTAGTATGTGGATTTTTTTACCTGTAAACGAACTTTAGCTGTGTCCAGGGGAAAGGTGATCAGATCGGCCACGCATCCTGAAACTCCGGCAGTCAGCAACTTGACCACTATGGGTGAATTATCAACGGGTGGAGCTGGTGCCATTTTTAATATTTCTTGTAGAATAAACTCTCAAATAATATAATCTAAATATCACAGTCGGTTTTGGTTTTAAATAGTAACCTGAAAAAATAAACGAGTTATTTATAATGAATTACAAAGTTGTCTCTTTTAAGAGATAATTAATATATTATTGATATTTTTAATCTTTATAAAATTAAATAACTTTGTTATAACCACTTTTTTTAAATAATTTAACCTACCGGTTTAGGTTTCTACAAGAACCTGGTCATCATCAGGGTTTATTTTAATTCAAAAACATCAAAAACATTAAAATACTCTCAACAAAAAACTTCCACACACTCCGTAAAAAAAAAATTTTGTGAGAGTATTTTAATGTTTTTGAATTAAAATAAACCCCGATTACGACAAGGTTCTTGTCGAAACCGGTAGGTTAAATTGTGTTTATAAAAAAGTGGTTATAACAGAGTTATTTAATTTTATAAAGTTTATAAAATGTGCCATAAAGTATCTGCGGAAAACATTCAAGAAATGATATTTTTAATTTTTATTTTGCGGCCAGTCATTTTTACAAAATGTTAGTAATGTTAATATATATCTATAACCACTCACTGAGATTTTAGGCTACGGATCTCAAGACGTACCCGTCTCTTCGTCAGGACAATCACTATACCAGCAAGCAAATAATCGAATTATTAATATTTTGTGTAGTTGTAAATGTAAAAATAAGAAGTAATAAGCGACCCTAATAGTCTATAAAAACGATAAGTTGGGATGGAGCAAGGAAGAAGAAGAAGTTGGAAATATTAAATAGTGCTATGTAAGTGACGTGTCGTGTTGCTTGCATGAAGTGTAGCGATTGTCCTGGCAAAGAGATGGGTACATCTCAAAACTGACAGACTAAAATCTCGGTGAGTTGTTATGTATATACTAACATAACTAATCTTTTTGTACATAATTATTAGTTTGTTTATTAAAAAAAAAGTCATTTAAAAGACAGCGAACTTCGATGCTGATATTTTGGATTAACCCTCGTATTGTTTCCTCATTTTGACGTTTCGGACATAACACGGTCAAGGGTCATTTTCGTAATAAAATTGTACTGAAATGATTTTTCTGATTTTAGTAATACAACGCCCTTAAGATAGACCCTATAATGACCGAAACATTGAAAGGAAAAAATACACAATACACGAATGTAACAGAAACTGTAAAAATATGTACTCACATTATTTTCACAATAAAAAAAACATTTATAAATATTAATCGTAAAAAAAAATCCTAAACCTTTTTTCAGATTTTCAGTGAACGGGATGAAAAATACAAATATTATTTTGTTTAAATAATACTTACTAATATTAACAATGCACAAAATATTGTAATTCTTCTTATCACATAAAGATTTCTCTAAAATCTTGATTGTATGTGTGCTGTATATTTAGAGGACAATACGGTTCTATTCTGCAAAAGGACAACGTTGGGTGGACCACCCTGTAGATCATACTCCAGCCTAGAAAATGAAACAAATAGTTTTATTAATATTATTTCATAATATTTTCCAATACAGTCTGATATAAAAAAAAACGTCCTTACATAGCACTGATATTTTACTGAAATATATAATTTTAATTGAAAAATTTCGAATAAAACGATTAAGCTTTGTTCGACTATAATACCTCTATCAAACAAAATATTAGATTTGAGTATTGTACTCATATTTTTTGGTGGAACTGCATTTTATTTAATAAAATAATAAATATTTAGTTGTAATTTTATTATAATATATAAAGCAATGGCTATTATTTTGAGTAGTTTTTTAGTGTTTTCCGTGAAAATGACTTAAATATTTTGAACATAGCATGCCTTAAATATTCGCTCGGTTTTTTCGTATTTTTTCCTCTATTAAACAATAACATAACCTTTTTAAATAAATTTTTATCTTTAAATAATACTGTGTTTATCCTCCAAAGATACATTATCGATACCTCAACAGAGACGAAGCTATTCATCTACAAGGGAATAGAGAAGTCTCTGGCTTTTACAAGGATTACGATGTGTCACCACGTTTTGGCGTTTTCGAAAATCCAGATGGTATAGATGTTAAACCATAAGCGTATAGTAAACGTTAAAAAAATGTGTTATTACTGATTACTTTAACTAGCCGATAACAGGTCGCATGACCAAGACATTCATCTTTACTCTCTATAAATAACTTAGTCTATGTTGAGACATCTGTAATATATAATATTTTTATTGTGTTTCTTAGACCTGCGGTTTGAAACGCTTGCTAAATAATGATTTTATTTATAGAATAAAATTCAGTTTCACTAAGAAATGTCAAAGCTTAAAAGATTTTTTTTAGTTAAGGCCATATATACTCGCAATAACAGATCTCATTCGGAAACGTAAGAAGCCGCACGTCATTCCACGCGCGATATTTTTTATCTATTTTGATTTTTTAGAATATACATCGAAAAATTCTTTCAATATTTTTTATTGTAAAGGTAGACCTTTCAATAACTATTTTATTTTCAAACTATATATTTATTTCTAAGAAAAACTTTTTTTGAATACGAAAAGAATGTTATAAGAAAAAAATTAATAATTACGTCAAATGTTACCTGGGTTTAAAGAAAATCAAGTTGCTATTTAACGTATGTAGGGCCTTAATATTGAATTCACGATTTCGCAAATATATCATAAATATAAATAAATAAATATACTAATCAACAAACAGTGTTCATAAAACAACACGCTTACACACTATCAACTTCATGAGAGAAAGATAAATAATTTGCACACGTTGAGCGTCACACATTTGATCAATACATGAATCCTATTTGCTTTTCAATTACTTTCTGATGCTATTTAAACGCGTTAACCATTTTGTTATTGATGACGTAGACAATATTGTTTCAGTGGACATGTCTACAGAATCATTTATGATTTCTTTTACAAACTTTGTGTAAAGCTTTATAACATCGTGAGTGTTTTTGCCTACAATTTGTAACTAAAGAATTCCATGATACTATTTTTCGATTAAAAATTCAAAATCTTATCCGTCCCCGATGATGCGTAGGGCACTGCATGAGATAAAAGCAGTGTTATCTTGATCGTTACCACGTGAAAAGATGATCAGCCCTCCACTTCAGGTACCAGTCCAGGGTAATATTAAATAAATATTAGAGTAAAAAATCACTTATGTTTATTTGACCCCCCCTAGGAATCGAACCCGAGACCTCTAGTATGGTAGTCGAGCGTTTTGACCATTACACTACGGAGGCGGACATGAAATTAAAGTAACTTTAATTATAAACGGTAAACCCACTCAAAAGAGGAATATGCTATAAAACTTACAAATTTTGTGCTTAAAAAGGAACGTTATATATATAAGCAGCGTTGCAAAAGCCGTAGCTAGATTTTAGAGTCACATAAACTTGAGATTATTTCAAAAAAGCTTAATAACGGTTGTTTACGTTTTAACGTTCGACCTTGTGACAGTCGTCAACAGCGCGTGGTGATAGTTTTTCAATACTACAGAAACGTGTTTTATGTAATTCATGAGAAACGGTTTGGCACTACAAACATAATTTAACCCTACATTGCCCAATGAAGGTGATAAAAAATAGTCAAATATTAGTAAAACCTCTTTTTCAAATCAACGATAAATTAATTATATGTGTATATATATATATATATATATATATTTGTATATATATATATATATATATATATATATATATATATATATATATATATATATATATATATATATATATATATATATATATATATATATATTTATATATAAATATATATATATATATATAATATATATATATATATATATATATATATATATATATATATATATATATATATATATATATATATATATATATATATATATATATATATATATATATATATATATATATATATATATATATATATATATATATATATATATATATATATATTTATATATAAATATATATATATATATATATATATATAATATATATATATATATATATATATATATATATATATAAATATATATATATATTTATATATATATATATATATATATATATATATATATATATATATATATATATATATATATATATATATATATATATATATATATATATATATATATATATATGTATATATATATTTATATTTATATATACAAATATATATATATATATATATATATATATATATATATATATATATATATATATATATATTTGTATATATAATATATATAATTCCGTTAAAAAAAAAAACACATTTTTTTACTTTTTTACAAAAAAAAAGTAATTTCAATACATAACCAGTATACCACAGCATGCAATCAATACTACACGTCACTACCATAGAACTATTCACACGCCTAAAACTCACATAATAATATAATTCACACTTCAATTCACTCAGACTTCCATATTCTTCTATGAAGATGAACGTAGATGACTACGTTGAGGTGTCAAAATGTAAAAATAACTCCTGAGTGTAGAACCCCAGATTTGTGAAAAAGGTTTTGGACAGACCCAAAATTACGTGAATCGTTATTTTTTCAATTCATGCACAACATTACGTAATAGAGCAATGAAGAAAAATCAAGCAATGAAGTGTTAATATTATATGTATGTTCACTTGACTCGCGTACCTTTTTGCAAACAGTTCAATTATGAGAATAGACAATTGACGTTGAGAAACATGTGATCGGCTGTAAGTCGACCAAACTCCAAATATTAACTGTTCAGTTTGAAATTTGAACCTGCTAATAATAACACGATAATTTATATGGACTCGAGTCGTTGATAGTCAACTAACTATTGCAATATAGGAAGGGTCAATAGCACGGCTAAACAATACATTATGAATAATTGTTTATTATGACTGGACTACATTGGGAACATAATGTAATCAATAACAGTTGAAAGTCGACTCCAGGAACTATTAAATATATTCTTCACTCATAATAATACTTAAAAGTCAATTGACTGAACTGAAATGATTTCAGATATTCACAAGGTATGATATACTGAGCTCCTAATTTTCACTGCGATTACGTTCCACGCGATACCGTGTAAAAAGTATACTAAAATAAAATAACAGTATGGTTTCCTTGTGTAAAAATCAATTTAAGATATCAAAAAAACTAAATTCATTATTGCCTATTTTATATTTATTTTATTTAAAAATACTTTAAAAAATTTAATGTAACAATAATTTTAACAGAAGACAATAGACTAACCCGTTTTTACATATTTGGTATGACATTGTTTTCATCACCATTGATATTTAGAACTAACTAACTAACTAACTAACCATCACGCCGCTTCCCCGCAGGGGTAGGCAGAGAGAATAGAGCGCCACACCACTCTGTCCTTGCAAACATTCTTCGCCTCTTCCACGTTCATGCATCTCCTCATACATACCCGCCGATTGTTACGACTCCTAACCTGACCACTTTCAAGTATTTGGCATACCTGATCGTGCCATGTTTTTCTCGGTCTTCCTCTGCTTCTTTTCCCGCTAACATTCGCCTCATAAATTTGTTTTACCGTTCTTTCCTCACTCATTCGTTCTACATGTCCAAACCATCTCAACACACCTTTCTTAATTTTATCGATAATTCTTATCTCAGCTTTGCATTCCTTCCTTATTTCACTATTCGCACATCTATCATACATTGTTTTGTCGCACATTCTTCTGAGAGATCGCATTTCGACTGCATTCAGTCTACTTTCATCCTTCGTTTGCCAACTCCATGTTTCACTTCCATACATTAGAGTTGGAACCAGGACTCCGTTGTGCACTGCCAGTTTAGCTTCCGCTGATAGGTTTTTATTTGCTATAACTGATTTCAGTGCACCATTCACTTTGTTCCCAGCATTCACTCTCCTTTCTATGTCTTTATCAATCTTTCCATCCCTAGAAAACATACCACCCAAATACACGAAATCATCTACCTGTTCCAAAATCTCTCCGTTTACCAATATTTCACATTTGATATTTAGAGCCTGTGTAATATACTGGATTTAAACAAAAATTCGGTTATCGATCTCTGTTAGGTACTGTTTTTTGTATTGCTCTTGGTAACGAGCCATGCAAGCGACCAAATCGAGTACAATTTATAGATCTCGTTATACGTTATCTCATTTGTTATAAAATGATTTCCTAGTTTACTAGCCAGTTGCAGGCCTGAAGAAAATTCCAAATTACTGTTACGTATTTTTAAATGAATGTTAGATTTTTTTCTCTTTCTTGCACCTTGTTATTTATAAAACGTATGAAAATGGAGTTCAGCATCTCCAAATATAGCAGACTGTTGATTTACCGAGATTATTGAATAATAATAAAAATACGGAAATCCCGGCTTATTGATGTAGCGATCGATACCAAAAAAATTGAATTTTCTATTTTACATCACAATCGCAAATAAAAAAATATATAGATAACAAAACGAGTCACGTAAGTGGAAAGCTCAGGCCATTTCGTATATTCTATATTATATAAGTGTTAGCAATGATGTTTAACAATAAAAATTCTTCAATTTATCCTCGTCTCTACTCGATCATCGTACTTTCAACTGTTTACAATTTTCAGCATAGGTATTACGCATGTTTGACATTTTCAGCGAAGATGCATCTATGTTGAGATAAATGAGAAAGTATATGTATATATGTAAGTATATGTGTATGTGAAAGTATATGTGAGATATTTTATAACCCATATCCGCACCTAATGGTGCATAGGGCACTGCATCAAATTGACGCAGTGTTATCTTGATCATTACTTACATGAAGGCAAGGTGATCACTCTTGCGCTTCAGGAACCAGTCCAGGGTAATATTAAATAAATATTACAGTGTTAAATCACTAATATTTATTTTCACCTCCCCCCCTGGGAATCGAACCCAGGACCTCCAGCACGGTAGCTAAACACGCTGACCATTACACCACGGAGGCGGACGTACATATATATGTATGTGAGATATATGTATATATAACTCTTGTAGAGATATATGTAGTGGAGACAAACCCAGAATTCGTAAACAAATAGATGTTTTCACGTGTCTCCTAGTATGTAAAATAATGCGGAAAGAATCTTACATACATTTCAATTAAAGCATAAATATGCATACCTTCCGAAATGTGTGTAGTGTGGTTATCAATCATGGGTAGAAAGTGGATGTTACACGTGTATAAAGTGATCACTTTATCTGCCTATTACAGGTCGTAAGCCTTATAAATATCCATTCTTTAATTTTCTTCTTCATCTGTGTTGAGATATCAATAAAAATACAATAAAACTAACTATTGATTTAAGCACACGGAATTAAGAGATATGTTAATTTATGTCCACCTCCATAGTGTAATGGTCAGCATGCTCGCCTACCATTCTGGAGGTCCCGGGTTCGATTCCCAGGGGCGTTTAATAAATATAAGTGATTTTTTCACTCTAATATTTATTCAATATTACACTGGACTGGTACCTGAAGTGGAGGGCTGATCACCTTTCCTTCATGTGTAATCGATCGAGATAACACTGCGTTTATATGAAGCAGTGCCCTATGCACCATTGGGGTGCGAAGAATGATTATTATTAATTTAAAAAATAAATTATAATTTTACCCGGATGAAGATGGTGAGGGTTACAAATGGTGAGGATTTGCCTCAACTCAAACGTATTTTATGTACAAACTTTTCATTACAAGGTCAAATATTAACGGAATATCTGAATACAGGTATACTCGTATTAGCCTATGTAAAAAAAATGCACGTAAAATTAAGAAACATTGAGGAGATCTAATTTTAATTATTTACTCACTTAATCCTTTTTTTTGAACTCTTACTATTACGGCAAATTACTAACAACCATTTGATTGCAAATGTTATATTATAGCATAAATATATTTTTATCTTATGTATATTCGCTTGTCACGTGATGATCTATAATTCATTGTTATTTTCGTACATTGATTCTTATCCAATAATATGCTGTTATTTATTGTGTATAAATAATCACCCCTCAAGGTTGACTTTGATCGCTATCTTAAATATATATTTTATCTTAAATCAATGTCACATACGTTTGATATGTTTACCAATCTACTATTTGTTTTAATTGGTAAGACACCAAGCCAAGAAAATCATTTCTACAATATGAAAAGCTGACAGATACTTAAAACCAACGATAGGAAGATCCGAAGATCGTAAATTAATTTTATATCTTCTCTAAAGGGTATTTCTGTAGTGATTTTTTTACTCTTACGTTATTATATATATATATATATATATATATATATATATATATATATATATATATATATATATATATATATATATATATATATATACATATATATATGTATATACATATATATATATATATATATATATATATATATATATATATATATATATATATATATATATATATATATATATATATATATATATATATATATATATATATATATATATATATATATATATATATTTATATAAATATATATAAATATATATATGTAAATACATATATATAGATAAATATATATATATATATATATATATATATATATATATATATATATTTTTTTTATTTTTTTCATTTTTAATATATTTACATTTTTATTTATAACATAATAACATTTGAATCATTTATCCATATGTAGAACTTTTATATTTCGATTCGCTGTGCCTCTCCATAAAAGAGTCTGTGCTCTTGTGCTTGGAAAGGGACTTACACTCGTGGTTTAATGTTATATAATAAAAGATATAATAGTTTTTTTAATATGTTTTTTTAAAGATTTAAATGTATAGAGCTTTAATTTTTTTCTTGGGGATTTTTATATCATCTATTTTTTTTATTTCTTTAGGGAGTTTATTGAAATGTTTGATTGCCAAATATTTGAAGTTTTGCTGAAATTGCTTGGTGTTGCATTTTGGAATAGAAAAATCGTTTGAGAATCTCGATGATAAATTCTTTGTTAAATTTAAATAGTTGTCACCCTTTAGTATTTGAAAAACTGCGGTTTTTTTTATAAATGGATTCTATATTTGGGACTTGAAATTTTTTAAATAATAATTTTGTTGGAAATATGTTTTTTTTTTCAAGATGACTTTAATTATGGTTTTCTGAACTATTTTCACTGAGTTCAGTATCTTGTTGTATGAGCCTCCCCATGCAATAATGCCATACTGTAGTAGTGAGTGAACGATAGCATAGTAAACTCTTTTTAGGTTGTCGATGGTTAGTATGTTTCGGATTCTAATGAATATATATATATGCATTTTCTTATTCGTTTTACTAGTTCATTAATGTGACTATGGTATTTCAAATGTTGGTCTATTATTACACCTAGATATTTTATTTCTTTTTTTGGACATAAAACAGAACATAAGTTTTTGCAATTTGAATCCCTGCAGTCACCATTGTGAATTGTAATTTTTATATATGTCGGTATTTTGAGTTTATGGATACAAAATGGGATAAAGAATGTTTTATCTGTATTTAGGGATAATAGATTATTGTCAAACCAGAATTTTAGGATTTTCATGTCCTTATTTGCGCGATCATTTACGGTATTCCAGTTGGGTCCGTTTATAACTATTGCGGTGTCGTCAGCATAGGATATATATATGTATATTTATATCCATATAAATATATATATATATATATACATATATATATATATATATATATATATATATATATATATATATATATATATATATATATATATATATATATATATATATATATATATATATATATATGTATATATGTATATATATATATATATATTTATATATATATATACATATATATATAAATATATATATATATATATATATATATATATATATGTATATATATATATATATATATATATATATATATATATATATATGTCTGTGTGTGTGTGTGTGTGTGTGTGTGTATGTGGTATTAATTAATATGGATGAGTGAGTATATTGACAGGTATTATCCCAATATGTATGTATCATTCAAACAATCTAACATAAATTGTTCAGAAAGGTAAGTATGTAGAGCTGATTAAACATATCTTTAAAATATATGTATGAACATATAATAAATTCTAATAATGATATTTAAAAATAATCGTCTCTGTCTTTAATTCGCCATTTTGATGATTATTGTCTTACTTAGCGACTATGAGATTAAAGAAAACATTATTGGTATATTATTTTTGCAAATTGGATACAGTTATCTTAATCTAAATAGAATGATTGATAACTTACAGAATAAAAATGTCATAAAATTGTTATTGGACTGAGAAGTTTTTGTTTTTTATTACGTCAGATTTCATATTTTTTAATAACAAAATTTAGTCGTGTCTTCGATGATAAGAAGGTCAATGGGTATCGCATCGTATGTAGTAACAAAATATCACGTTCCAATTGAATAAAATAATGATAAAAATCACGCGACCCCCCGCTAATTTTTGTGTTCATAAAATGCATATCTTCGTTTTATTATTTTCATTATTTTAAAACGTATTTTTTTCATTATCGACATAACCAAGTGCCGCTATTTAGTTACATAATTTCATGTTTTTTTCCATATTAACTTCTTATTTGTTAATTGTTGTAATAATTATTTTTATTTTCATAATTTATTTTATTGTTATTTTTAGTATGCATAAAAAAATTACATTTAGGATTTTTACGCTGTTTTTGGTGAGGGAGTGTAATTAATTATGAGTATTTTAATGTTTTTAATGTTTTAGAATTTAATAAACCCTGATGACGACAAGATTCTTGTCAAAACCGGTAGGTTAAAGTGTACTTATAATAAAGAAGTGGTTAAAACAAAGTTGTTTAATTTTATAAAGTTTATAAAATGTGCCATAAACTACCTGCGAAAAACATTCAAGAAAGTTATTATTAGTTCTAAAACAAATAATTTAAATGGAACATCATCACCTTAATGGTATGTTCTGCTATCGTCGTTAAGTATAATATATGTGAATCGAGAAATCGATTTTAAGTAAACGTATTAAGTTGCTTGACGTGTAGGAAAGACTCGTACTTAACGACTTACATTAGTAGAAAGATACAAAATTAATCTAGCGCATGTCGTGAGAAAATTCCGAATTTCAAAGTCCAGTAAACACGCTTAGTAAGTATCATTTCAATAAGTACATAATCTGATAACAATACAATACCTTTGTATGTACTGTACATACAGACATACTAGAACACAAAGTACGGAATTACTGTCAGAGTAATCATATTATTTGTAATAGATTTATGATTATATTTATGAAAATAAACTAGTTTATTTAATGATTTTACGATTTCAAATTAGGTGATGCGTGTAAACAGGCGTTAATGTATTCATTTGGTACCTATTTTCACAATCATTATTCATATTTGATAGTACTCACACTATTATCAAAAACACATATAATTAAAACGAGAAAATCGCATTGTAAATATAAATAATCTGTTAATACTGGTCTTCACCTTTTTCACTTAGAGAAATTCATTAGAACATATTTATATCAAATTTCTAAAATATAGTTTATTTTGAAAACACGGTAAAAACATAATTTTGAAAAAATGTTATCGAAACCTTCTTAAATCTGCCTTTGAATATATAAAATCTTTTTTAGCGCAAAATTTCCTGCTTTTATAATGTTTTCGTTAGATAATACATAACACCAAAATAAAGCGTATGGGCAGAAAAAATATTAAAATCATACGAAATTATAATGACGGATACTTCGGTAAGTATATACGTTATTTTTTTCTTCCTATGCAAGAGGGAACATTAATTTATTCTATAATAATGATATTGCATTTACCTGTATTTGTGTTGTTGTATCGATAAAGAATGTAAGGAAACTAACATATTTAACTTCCTGATAGTGTATTTAAAGCGGACCTTGTAGACCCTTTTAGGATTATAATATTGAGACTCGCATACATATTTGAAGTAAAATCTCTTTAATGTGGAAACTAGTCATCCCGGAACGACAGAAAAATATAAATAACGCTTTATAAGAATTGTCTGAGTAATTTTGGTGCATATTTCTTATGTCATATCTATCGTGCAAAAAGATTAACGTAAAAAAGAAAAATATAAAAAATGATAACCGTTTGCGAAATGCCGTTTGCGATTGATTTCATATAAAAAATGTAATATTTTAAATATAAAAAATCATGAAATATTAATTAAAATATATTTTAATTATAATGTGAACAGATTTTTTTTTTGGAAATATCGCTGTTTAGAATATTGGATGTATGTACTCGTATGTCAACTAACTACTAATTGAAGATTTGGTAATGAAAACTCGCTAAATGTCGCTATACCTATACTTTATACTTTACACACTATAGCATGGCTAAATTTCCACCATTACCAATAATAATAATAAATAATAAAACCCTTATCCGCACCCCAATGGTGCATAGGGCACTGCGTCATATAAACGCAGTGACATCTTGATGGTTTACACATGAAGGAAAGGTGATCAGCCCTCCGCTTCAGGTACCAGTCCAGGGTAATATTGAATAAATATGACAGTGAAAAAATCACTTATATTTATTTTACCCCCCTTGGGAATCGAACCCGGGACCTCCAGAACGGTAGCCGAGCGTGCTGACCATTACACTACGGAGGCGGACAGATACCAATAGAAATAAATAATACTTCTCCTTCCACCCCTTTATCCATGACTTACTTCAGAGTTAACCACAAATTTTAACTCACAATCTCATATTTATGATTCATCGTAAGAAATGCAACCATCGCGAAAGATTTTTTTATAACGAATATTTCACTGATTTTTTTTTAAGTAGGTCGGTTACGTAGTCTGATTCACCCTAAACATGGAGGATATGTTAATTAATGAAAATAGGTGAATATTCATCCATAGAATTCACCTAAATAATTTAACAGGGTCAAGAATAAGAACTGGAATATTAATCTGTTATTTTATGAAATATATATTTAGTTCATTAATTTACTTCGAACTATGCATAGTAAAATAAAAGTTTGTCGCTTTTTCTGTACTCGTATTGTACTTGTGCGTGTAATGAACTCAAGGTTCAGCAATATAAATTAAAATTCCGCTTCGATTAAAGTTTTGCCATTGATAACTTCCTTTTATGTGAGAAAATACATAATTCAAATACGAAACAAGATCAGAAATTAATTCAATATACAAAATCTCACCACAAACAGAACAGATTTTGATATACCGTTTTTAAATGATTTGTTATTTTTCACAAAATTTTCCGATTTGTATTGCAGATGGTCGGACGCGGTTTTGGCAATTGTCCACATCTTAAGTCATTTAGTTAACGTATTTTAGCTTTATGCCAGTATCTTTGTTATTTTAAACAAAGCGACAAAAAATCAGTTCGCTTATTTACATGCATTGAAATAATTTTGCAATAAGGAAGCGATATTTTTACTATTACTTATTTTGATAGTAACTCAGGCGACATGTTGTTGTTTACGAGGGAAGGTCACTGCTTTTAAAAAAAATCAATCTGAAAGTACGATTTAGACCACTATAAAAATACAAGTCATTTTATTATTTTTATTTAATGTGTTATGAATTCAAAACTAAGCCTAATGAAGCTGATTTCAAATAATAATAATAATACATGAATAATCAAACCAAGTCAATGCTTTGAACTTTGAATTTTCGTAAACGGCTGTTTTCTTCTCTTTCGCGACATTATCAAACGTATGTAGGTACTAAGTTTTCAAACAGGTCACATATTTAAAAAAAAAAATATTTTCCTATGATATTTTTTTCCTATATGTGACCTGTTTGAAAAGTAGAAACGATTATTTAATTTGTTTAAAGAATTGTAGAAAAACAATTATACTATTTTACATGAATATTTCGTACTAAAATCATTTCATATTTTTTTTACAATGAATTACTTTCTTGTATTTTTTTTAAATACACTTTTACAGTTTTAATAAATAAATAATTTAATGTGCATATTATGTCCTGTTTAGAATTAATTCAGTCCGTCTTTGTATTACATTATTCGTGTAAGTACTATACTATCATCCACTTCCACACTTACACGGTTTTTATAAATAAAAATTAGAAATTGGGTGAACCCAATTTCTTTAAGTATAAAATGATTATTTTAAACTTTATATACATATTAAAAGCGTAAATAACCGAAAATCGTTCCGTTTTTATAATTAAGTACAGTACCTACCTCAACACAAAGTATAGTAACACTGATCCCTTTAATAAAGGAAAACTTATTTAATTTAATTTGAGAACAAAACATTGTTTCGATATTTGAATTTGAATCGGTACAAAGGAAAAAAATAACAAAAGAACGGCAGTACTCACATTCACCAGCTGCCATAGAACCGCGAGATAGACTGGCGATATTCTCAGCTTTTATACGCAGTCCAGTCGGAGGTGCGGCAGGACGGGCCCCCGGCCAATGTCCAATAAGCAATTCACAAGTAAACACCGAACCAATCCAACAGGTGTAGGTATCCTAATTTCTCTATAATCACTTTTTACTGATAACAACGATGAAATAGCTCAAACAAAAGTCACAGGACAAAGTTTTAGTAGCTTAAAAGTCGGTGTAAATTGTTCTTCTTCCGAACTCTTATCTTTGTTAATTTTCATAATTCCTTTCATTATTTATCGTAATTCATTAATCCATAATTCTATTAATCTTTTGGATTTTAAAAGTAAAACCATAAGTAACAGTTCAGGTGTTTTTAGATTTATCATTTTATACTTTTTTTAAACATATCTTAAAATATACTTACCAGTTCATTTTAAGATGTGTTAAAAAAGTTTTCGGAATTAGGAAATATAACATTTTACAAAGTGTTTTTTTAGAGGTACACAAATGAAATTTTCCCGCAATAAATTGATGGTAGCACCCGCCGTATGGCATGTTGTGCCATCTTGTTGACACCACAGCTCTGTCACATCAATGCCATTCAGCTTAAATCGAACATTTTTTACTGGACTTTATCTTTATTCACTAGAATCTCTACAATGGATCATCTTCAGGCGGGAGGAATATCTAATTTAACATACTCAACGTATAAAGGATTGTATTACTCATTTTGTGTTTATAACAGCCGATATAATCAATATTTTCATTCATAATTTTCTTTTGCAGAATTCCCCTTCGCAAAAACGTTGTTTTCGTAAGTTGGCAATGAATTACGTCATAGAAACGAATCCACACTACTACTATTACAGCTCTTTAAAACAGATACACAAAGGGATATGCACCCGTGACGTAAAATTTGATGACGTACAGCGGTGTCCGTTTTATTCAAATATTTCATGTTTAAACCTTCATATCTCCCTTATTTATCTACAGATTTCAATAAGAATCGCACCGATAGTCTTGTGTTTTTAACCTCCAAGAAATTCGAATAATGACTTTTTTGCCAATATTCAAATTCTATTTGGCGCCCCCCACAGTGCCAATGCACTCAGCGCAATCGCCCAATCCGCTCTTAAGCGACTACTGAATTATCAATACAATACAATCAACCCGAGTAACTTTAATTACAATTTTTAAAAAATACGCTTTTATTACCCAGTGTACGTAACATTAACTTTAATTCTGGATTTCTATTTCTAAACGATTTTTGATTTTATTTCGAATGGCTTTGACGATTGTCGATCAGTACCGTCGGGTAGATACTGATACCTACCGAGTAAATAATTCATATTTTTTCCCTAAATAGAAGTAATTCTACAATCATCTAACTTTCGAATTTATAAAAATATTAACTCTTCACTTTTCTTCTAACCAATCTAAAAAAAGTGAAATGTCAGTCGCGTGATGGTATTGATTTTTTTACCGGTTCAATTTTTTTACCGGTTCCGAATTGTTTTGATTTGTGTAGAAAAAGAGACTTAATTGATAAAATCCATCAATTTAATAATATAATGTCTTAAACTATTAGAATAAAATTACAAACGTTTTATTAGAATTTACAATGCCGTTCAATATTTACCTGATTTACTGGGTTGTAATAATTATTTACTTTACATTATATGTAATACATATTGTAAACGACCATTATAGTTATTTTATAGTTTGACCATTTACATTGGTTATGTTTTGTTGTAGGTACCAATTGGTAGGTATGCCCACCTCTAGACGTCTGTAGATTGTAGAACCAGAGACTACTAACTAAAACGTATGTCATAGAATAAGAAACGTCAAACATTGATAGTCTATGGTAACATCTCGCTGTGAATGTAGTAAACAAAATATACAAAATATATGTAGTCTGCGTAGAATATTTTATCGAAACAACTGAACAGGATAAACTCAGCTTGACTAAAAACATAAAATAAATAAACCTTGGATAATACGTAAATAAATTTCCTTTTTTTGTCGTTCGATTTTACTTATAAACCACGTTTTATTTATCATATCCCCGTAATTATCTTTAAAAATAGTGTTTTCCGAATTTATTTTACATCGACACATCACTATAGATTGGGTATATATTTTGTCACATTATTTACTCTCAATATCCTTCTCTCTTCGTATTTCAAATAGTTACTTGACAAGGACTAACAAATAATAGAGAATCTTAAAAGACTGAATATGAAGTTCTTAGAAGACTTCGACCCGGAGACTTCTGCCCGTGAAAAGAGGAAAACATCCCGAAAAATTTACCGGTAAGTTTGAAAACTTTTGACTGTCGTCGATCAATAGTTTGTAATGTTGCCCAGAGGTCTTTCCTATTTTGTTACTTACTTCTATCACATGATTAATTCCATTTTTTATTTTATCACAAAATAATTATATTTTTGCAGGTCACAAAACTTATATGATGAAAAGGGCAGACTGTCAGCAACAGGCGAGGATTTGTGCGACTGTCTGGAAGATTCCTGCCCCGGGTGTCACTTTCCATGCTTGAAGTGTCGCTCCAACAAGTGTGGTCATGAGTGCCGGTATGTTACTGTCTTTTTTTTGAGGTAGAGGGATCTTACATCCCTTATGTCACTGCGACCAGATTAGGTCTATTGTGACCTCCCTCTGTATTACAGCTCACTGCCAAGACCTACGTGAGTCATGTAACTCATGACCTGTCTTGGTGGTACGAGCTTCACCTTCTCGGAGTTCAGTACAGGTCCTCCAAGGATGTGACTTCATTTGCGAGCGAGTGCGTCGCAATTGTAGAGAATGTGGATTGGCGTTTCGTTATCCTCCATACAAAATCTGCATA
Source organism: Brachycentrus maculatus (assembly GCF_059751285.1). Lineage (NCBI taxonomy): Eukaryota > Metazoa > Arthropoda > Insecta > Trichoptera > Brachycentridae > Brachycentrus > Brachycentrus maculatus. Next base: position 3,065,684 of record NW_028280759.1, on the reverse strand, counting down.
CTGGGGAGTCATGAAGTCCAATTTTTGTCAAGTGTTTCCTCAGTCTGCAGTGTCCTGTCAAGGTCTTGGTTAGGAACCTTATTTGTTTTTTGCTAAGCTTTAGAGCTTCTGTGGTGAATTTCCGCAAGTATCCTGTAATCAGTTCCTTTGCGTGTTTCATCCCTGAGCCGTTGGACCATATCTCTTGGCTCTTGTCCATGGCCCAGTTTTTCAGACTAAACTTGATAGTGCTGAGTGTCAGTCCGCATATGGGCTCAGGGTCCATTGGTATGTTACTGTCTACTGTCCTGCCAATTTACCCTCCAACTTATGCCATTTTGCCAAGCGCAAGTATACGAATTTCAGAATCTTCAAACTAATGTAACCACTTCAGGTTTTAAATATTTATGGTCTTTCCCATTTCTTGTGGCAGCATAGAGGGTGCCGAACTTGTCGATCCTGCAAATTTATATCACTATCGATCACTAGATTTCAAAAGTATTTTTTTTTTCAAAATGGAAGTCAGTGTAAAGGATTTGTCCCGAAGGATTTCTTTGTCATTTTTTTTACATTAATAGTTTTTTTGTTTGCTTTCAGAATAAATCGCAAATGGATGTATGATAAAATTGAAATAGAAGGTGACGATTTCCATGTAAAAAATAAAAACAAAGGTTAGTTTGAAAGTACCACTTTAGGGCTTTCCTGCTATAGTTGCGAGATTTAATTTTTTAAAACCTGTGCTAGGATTTTAAAATGAGTATAAAACTTTGACATTATTTCTATTAGGTAAAAAAAAACTCAACCTCTAATTTTCTTCAAATATGGACCAACAACTAGTTTTAAAATGCTACATGTATTAGAAATAAAAGTCGAAAAGGAAAGCTAAAGTTATCTTTAGCTTTAGTGTACATTTACTTCCATTTAAAATCCCAGCCCTGGATATATTTTAATAAATAAAAATCCAATAAATACTTTACCAATAGAATTGTTTTTTTTTTACATAATAAGGAAATAGAAACAATAATAAATATGTAAAATAAAAGTTCTTTATTAAAATTTCATACAATATACATTATTTTAATAGTCGGTAATATTTTTTTAAATTAATAAAATCATAAATGCCTACATTTATATAAATAATATAGAAGTATATATGTATTCTCTAAAGTAAAAATATATTATAAATATATATACAAATCAAATAACTTTTTATATTCTTATGGTGGGGACTGACCGGAGTCATTTCGTCATAAAGTAACACATTACGATGCGACCATTCGTATAGTCAGTACAGCGAGCCGAGCTCGTACCGAATACTCCATCCAATGTCGGATGCTCGCCGCAAATGTTACGGTACGATGAAATGCTCCGGTCAGTCCCCACCTTTAGGATTCCAAAACTGTATAATAGAACCAATTTGTTACAATGGTAATTACTTTTTAAATTTACAAACCAGTAATACATAATCAAACAAAATATTTATAATTGTATGTATTGATTTGATTGGTCTAAATTGTTTTACCTTTCAAAATCATTTTAATGTTATGTATCAAATATATTATTGTAGATTAGATCTTACATTTATATTTTCCTTTTTTTACAAATTTACATACAGTGAACACCTTTTACTAAAAATATCATCAGTAGTAGAATCATTAATTCTTTTAATTTTTACTACTGAGAATCATTTAAATCAGTGAGTTAATTCATAAAATACATACTGTTTTTCAAAATTAAAAAAAATGGATAAAAAAAAATTCAAAATTAAAATAATTTTTCCATTATCTTTTGTTTTAGGCGGCAGTGTTGCTTAGAATATAAGAGCATATATATAATATAATTAGCAATAATCACTGGAAAAAATATTAATCTTTTCAATACAAATAAGCCCAGAAATTCCACATTTTGAGAGGTAAAAACTAAATTATTAAAAATTATTTTGTCATGTTATATTATTTTTATTATTGTGATTATTCCGGTGTAATCCAGGGAAATCAATAAAAAAATATTTATCAACCAAAGTATTTTTTGTTGTTGTTTTTGTTTACCTTGTTATTTTTTTACATCAAAAGAAAGGAATAAGTCTTATTATAAATTATCTTAAAATATTTAAATTAGTCAGAATGGTTACTAAAAAAAATCAGTTTAAACCAATATATCCTGGCAGAAAGAGAATTAGATGTAGCCATAAAAAAGTTTATCTTAATTTATTTTACTTCTATTACCCGGAACAATAGATTATTTTGTAAAATTTGATTGAGGAAAATATACATATTAGAGCGTATGTTTTATTATTATATTCCCATATCTACAACAACTGTTTTTTTTATGTATTTATTATTATTTATGAATTGTATGATAACTAATAACCTAAACAATATAATATAAATAAAAAATGTGTATGAACAATATACAAATTATCAATATATTTTTTTTATTATAAATTTAGTCACATGACTACTGTCAAGAAGACACATTTTTGGTATCACTATTCATTTTAGCTTTTTACAATGAAACATTTTTTTATATTTGTGTACAAAATTACCTGTCAATATTACTAAAATAGAAATTGTGGAGTTGAATGTATGGAGTGAGTTACTGTGTGTCTGCGAGACGTGGTGCTTATCTGAAAGAGATAAGGATAGGCTGAATGCGTTTGAGATGTGGACCTATAGAAGAATGCTAGGGATATCCTGGAGAGACGAGGTACTACGAATAATCGAAGAAAGAAGGCACCTACTCGCGACTATCTCAAAAGACGCGCCAAATGGATCGGTCACGCGTTGCGACAGGAAGGTTTCCTGCACCTGATAATAGAGGGAACATATTCCAGAGGATGCCGACGCCACGAATATCTTTGTAACTTATATGAGGATATTGGGTGTTCAACATATGAGGAGCTGAAGAGGGTGGCGTATAAAAGACCAGAATGGCGAAGGAGGTGTCATTTGTCACTACAAACCAATCTATAAGATTGAGAACACAGAGGAAGAAGAAATTTGTGAATATCAACACGCACTGGCATTAAGGCAATGATATAGGTACATACATACAATGAACATTCTCTTTTTTCAGGATTGAAAAAAAACACGAAAAAACCTTCATCATATTCACGGTCAATCTTAACTATATAATATAATTTTTTAGGTCATAGGCTTCAAAGGTAATACATATGTAATATTACCGTCTACAAACGTTTTATTATTTTTTAAATTTTCTCAAGAGAATAAATTATTTTAACGACTTTGACATGACATTTGACAACAACTAAACTCATTTTTTTACTTCATAATTCTAGTACCACAATGCTCTGAAGGAGGCCCCTGTAATCATGGCCGAAACATTTATAGGAGATACATTACATTAGTTTAACCTAAATATATATATATATATATATATATATATATATATATATATATATATATATATATATATATATATATATATATATATATATATATATATATATATATATATATATATATATATACATATATATATATATATATATATATATATATATATATATATATATATAAAATGTAAAACATCATTTCAAGCAATGTCGGAAGTTACAAAGCTGTCAAAAAATATTGTGTAGGTACAATATAATCACAATTTCCTTCACTTCTTAAGATAGTGTAGAGGAAAAAAATTCAAAATTAATGTTTGATTTCCAGTTATACACAACAAATCCCAACAGTTAATTATACAGATACATACATTTTCACAACCAAATAACTTTTTCCGTTAAGAGGATTTTTGTTAATAAAGGCTATTTATCTAAGAAAATTATGAATTTGACAGTGACCTATAAAATTAGTAATTAGTTACTTATCAAGTGCAAAACTACATACTACATTTAAAATAACTTTTTTAATTGTATACATCGCTCACTCCTTTCAACAACGTCATATATCAAAAAACTTGATTTTTCAGATCGGTTTTAAAGTTTGAAAATAAAATACAATGTATTAAAAATAAATATCAAGCCACTTATTGAACTTTTTACTGTGCATTAGATATTTTTAGGTAAAACCTGAAGGTTTTTTTTCCATTTGAAAAATATTTAGTATATTTTAAAAATTATTAAACAATACCTTTTCTTCAAAATGCAAAAACAACACTTTCTGCCCTGTAGCGGGTAAATATTAAGCAAAAATATGCCACTTTTCCTGGGATATAAAACATTTTCTGGGCATTCCGAAAACATGCACAGCTGAAAATTGTAAATTTTTGATATATGACGTTGTTGAAAGGAGTGAGCGACATTTTAAATCAATAAATAAAATAAAAACTGAAATAGTCTATGTATCATTTGCATTAAGATTTAGTTAGAAAATACTTTATTTAGACCAACAAACCAGACAACAAGCTTGTTTGGACCCCTCATTAACAAAAAAAAAATATTGGTTTTAATGGTTTATAAATAATGCAACAAAAGAGATTTTTTTTAAAAATACTTGACAGTTTTGATCATAACTCATATTTCTTATCCATGTTTAGCTGCGTGTATCAAAGGATATTGTAAAATATGTTCATAAAATGTTAAAAATACTTTGGTAGTTTATGCATATTATTATTTGATAACCAGTTTTTGGAAGCAGAAAATTCTACACACGAGTGAATTTTTTTTATCAAGGTATGAAAATAAACAACATACTTTTCATTTGTTTTTACAAACTTCAGAGTAGGTTAACACTTTAAAATTAAAATAAATTACACCAGTTTCCTTGCACGAATGACGTAATTTAATGTTTTTTATTCATACTAATAAAAAACAAAAGTAATCTATGAATTATGTCATTGAGGCAGCCCAGTGGTGCATTTAAATTTCAACAATAAATTAAAGGGAGGTTTGTTTAGTACTTTACTTAGTTCGGAAAGAATGGAGGGGTTTCCTGGGTGCCGATTGGCGCTGCCTTGCGAGGAAACTCTGCCCGGCGCTAAGCAGAGCAAAGCGCTGGTCTACAGCGTCCCGGTGGCAGGCCAGTCCCAGCTTGAAGAAGGCCGAGGTGATCAGCTTCTCCTCCCCCTCCTTCATGGTGTCGGCAGGGAGAGGGGCAGAGCGAGCCGGGCCCGCCCCCACCCCCCCTCCGGCCACCGCCTTCTCACTCAAGCGGCTGTTCAACAGAGTCATATCTGTCAGAGACTGTTGACCTGAAAAGTTGATATATTCAATTATAATTTTTTTTTAAATCCTTGTTTTTGGGGTATTCCTGGTTAGTGAAATAATTAAGGATGGATCCTCATATTATTAAAAGTATCAGGTCTATAACGTGATAAAAAAATTCAAAAGACAGCGGTAGGAGCTTAAATTTGTTTTGTTAACCCTCCTTTTCCCTGTGTTGGGTATCTACTACACGTTGCTTCTAATAACCATCAACATATAAATACAAGTTTAAGATTTTAGGTATTCCTCCATAATATTTTTGGCATTGATTTAAAAAAATATATATCTTAATTTATCGGGTACATCGGAGGTACTTTGTGAACATCGGAAACAAATTTGAGTATAAACAGCGCCGTGAGTGCCTCGACCTTGGATCTCGACGATACGTGAAGAGTGTGCTGGAAGCGCTACACTATTATCGCATCTTACTCTTGCATACTGTGAACTGTACTCGCACTGTGGAAGTGCGGCCACTACCAATACTGGTGGGAGGCGGCAATAGCTCTCAGGCATCAACCAGAGTGGTTCTATGCCCATTCCGTGAGCGTTGCCAGATTTTTCGAGAGCGTTTTTCTAATGTTTTCAGCAAATAAATCTCAATTATTATAACATTTTACTTAAATTATAATTAATCAACGGGATTAGCTATGAATGTTCTTATTTTTCCCATTTAATATTGCTAATTTTTTATTGTACACTACCCAGCACCGGAACGCGCATTTTTATTTTAGCACCATAAGGGAAAGGTTAAAACGTTGTCGTCGGGACACGGCATTTGCCGTTTTTCGCGGACTGTCGGTCAACTGCGGGACACGGCAAATGCCGTTTTTGTCGACTGTCGGTTATCGGCGGGAAACGGCAATATACGGGTTTGTTATCAGAGTGAAATAAAACGCGTTGAAGGGTAATCTGCTACCTGGGTGCTAGGCGACAGTCTGTTGACGTTATTTGAGATGCCTTGTCCGGATTGGCTATTGTGTCGCTTGTAAAGGCATCGCCAGAAATCTTTTTTAAAGAGTTTTTATGCGATCTCAATCTCCAGTTTAGTTTGAGTCATTTCACGTATAGGACTATTTTTCATACTGCTTGGACTGTTTTGTTTACTGTTTGGTGTTTTTTTATTTGAATTTATAAGCATTGTATAGGGAATGATACCTCGGAGGGGAAGACTATTTTTTAGAGTTTACAATGCTTCTAAAATTGTGAAATACGGAATACTTAATTAAAAATTATGATTATACTTTATTTTTGATGATCAAATGTCATGTATGATTTCTTTGAAAATTTCAAACGAAAATATTATTTGGTTTAGAAATTGTGTCAATTTTAAGAAAGCGATATATTTTTGCGCTAATCGCGAAAAACGTCCGCTATAGGCTACAGTCTATTGTTCGAAGCGCCCGACTACAATGTGTTAATATATTTTTCTATGTTAATACAAACAATGACATAATTAAATTGATTATTTTCTACCTGTGGTTCTAGGATCTAAGGTTTTGATAACTTCTTTTGCCTTGTCAATACACTTCCTATACCGTTCATCAGTTGCCACCAACTCCGCATCCTTTTGGTTAATACTTTCTTGTAGTCCTTTGGATTTTTGTTTTTCTAATTGCAACGCTATCAGAAGTTCTTCGATTCTCGAGCCTGTGAAATTAAAATTAATCAACTTTAAGCAAACAATTTTTTACAAAGTAAACTGTTTACGTAAACTTTTTATTCACAATATCACAGATCAACCCAAATAGTTTTAACAAAATAGGTATTTTATTAGAATATAAATCTATATTACGGATAATCGAACAAAACTATAAGAAACTACATATTGCTCACTCCTTTCAAGAACGTCATAAATCAAAAAACTTGATTTTTCAGGAGAACGTTTTTAAAGTTTAAAAATATAACACAATGTATTAAAAATAAATATCAAGCCACTTATTGAAGTTTTTACTGTGCAACAGATCTTTTTAGGTAAAACCTGAAGGTTTTTTCTCCATTTGAAAAATATTTAGTATATTTAAAAAAATAATTAAACAATACCTTTTATTCAAAATGCTAAAACAACATTTTCTGCCCTGTAGCGGGTAAATATTAAGTTAAAAATATGCCTCTTTTGCTGGGATATAGGGATATCGGGCATTCCGAAAACATGCACAACTGAAAATTGTCGATTTTTGATTTATGACATTTTTGAAAGGAGTGAGCGATATTTGAAGAAGTATGCAGATGTTGTTGCTGGACTTTTTTTAAGCAATTTGGCAGCACTGAATTATAAGCACGAATATAAACATACTTCTTTGGGGGTTAATTTTGTTTGGATGATAAGATTCGTCCGTACTCTTAAAAAATTAAAAATAGTTTTAAAGTTATCAACAAAACGGGTAAAGTTCCATCAGTTGAAATCGAATAGTCTTAAAGCCCGAAACAACGGGAGAATAACTGACTTTTTCTTTGGTTGTCTTCTATAGTTTGCTGGAACTTAATTTCCATTTGAACCTGCTGCCCCTTTTGGTTGGCGTCTCCGGCACTACTTTTGGCTTCCTCTAGACTAGCTTCCATCTGCATTATCTTTTGATTTGCTTCCCTGTTTATAGTTCTTTGCTTTTCTAATCTTTGGGCGTAGTCCTCCAGAAGTGCCTGCAAAGAAAATGTACTGTATCTTTTTTTTGTATCGTGTATGATTACAATATACTTATAGATAGAAAACATTATTCATTACCTGTACCGATGCCTGGTCTCCTTGGGAACCTTGATTTTGTCGTAAAAGTTTATTTTCATGTTCCAATCTTATGAGACGTTCTTTCAAATCTGTCGGCATAAGCTCTCGGGAAACACTATCTTCATTATTTCCTAAAAACAACACACCGAGTTACATATTTTCTTAAAGTTCATCAGTAGGTTTGCCATGAAACCATTATTGTATTGCGCGATTACCGCTCGTTTGGAGATTGGAACAGCGAAGTTCTTCGCAAGCCTCTTTCAATGTATCTCTCTCCTGGAGCAAATTATCCTTTTCTCGTTGCAAGGAAAGTAATTTAGTCCCGTTTTTCTTGTTTTCGATTTCTAACTTATCAGCTTTAGCTATTTCTGCATCCCATTTCTCATGCAAATCAGTCACCTTTAAATAAATGTTGACATAAATGGTTATTTTATATTGATATGTATGTATACATATATGACTGAAAATGCCAGCCTTCAAAAGGAACTGGGAGTGCGATTAGGACTCGCAGGGTCCGCATTTAACAGTATGAAGGCTGTCTGGAGATCGAATTTATACTCGGTGGAGACCAAATGCCGCCTAAACAATGCCTGCATTGCTCCTGTTCTCTTATACGGCTGTAAAACATGGCACCTTACAAGGGCTCAGAGCAGCCGTGTACTGAGCTTCGAGAATAGGTGTCTGCGGAGAATTTTAGGCGTGCGGTGGTTTGACATTGTAAGGAATGAAGAGATAAGGCCTAGGACGCAGCAAATTTCGGTCACAACTGTCGTCAAGAAAAGGCGATTCAGTTGGCTTGGCCATGTACTCCGCATGCCTCTTAAGAGCCTTAATCAAGCTTGCCTCTTTTACAAGGCATCAGGTTCGCGCCGCCCAGGACGACCACTGCTGACAATTCGTCGGAAGTTCTCGTCAGAATTTCGGGACGCGGATCTGACTTGGGAGGATGCAAGGGAGCTGGCAGCCGACAGAAAAGCATGGAGACAGTTTGTGGACTCCATATGCTCCATCTAGGGAGCGGATGTTTTTTTTTTTTTTAATAATAATATATACATATAAATAATTACAAGTGATAAGAGTTAAAGTAGGTTACATACATTTTAAACACTAATACATACATAGCATGTCATTAAATTAATCGCGCTTATAATCTAGGTTGCATGAATTTTAAACATTTATTTTACCTGCTTTTTGTAAATCTCCAATTGACTCTTAAGCACAATGAGCTTTTTGGAATCTTCTTCGTGTTCGATACTCCTCTGAACATATTCCACATTCTTTTCCTCGAGTAGTTTTACTTGCTTTTTTAAATCAACAAATTCTTCCATCCTTTTCTTGTATGATTCAATAGTTGCTTCGTAATTGGATACTCTGTCGGCCAATTCCCGGAGAGCATCGACTTCATCTTTTAACTGCGCAGCTTCAGATGCTGCTACCTATAAAAATAAAAACTCGACAAATTACAAATCTATTTATGATTTCTTTGATATATCTGATCATAATGTGTAGGACACCGCATCAGATTAGTGGTGTGTTAACTCGATTGTATTGATAAAAAGGCAAAGATTGTGACTATGTGGTCCAGTTTCTCGGCGCTATAAGCTGATGTAATTAATGACGTAAGTTAAGAAGTGTAAAAAACATCACTCATATATTGGAAAGGAAATTGAGAAGGAATAGTAGGTAAGAAAAGGAGAATAGTAGCAATCCCTACTTAGACTAGTTGGAGTTGCGCGTGCATATTCGTGAAAGCTTGTGTACGTTAAACACTGCTAGTATATATGGATCCCTTGAGGATTTATATGTAGCTAGTAATGTAATGTGTCCTCCTTCGTAGTGTAATGGTCAGCACGCTCGGCTACCGTACTGGAGGTCCTGGGTTCGATTCCCAAGGGGGGTTAAATAAATATAAGCGATTTTTTCACTACTACTACCACCACGCCGTTTCTCCGCAGGGGTAGGCAGAGAGTATGGAACGCCACTCTTCTGTCCTGACATACACTCCTCGCCTCCTTCACATCCATACATCTAGTCATACATGCCCTCCGATTACGCAGACTTTTGACACCGCCAGATTTTAGGTTCTGATTGATTTTTTCACTGTAATATTTATTCAATATTACCCTGGACTGGTACCTAAAGCAGAGGGCTGATCACCTTTCCTTCACGTGTTAACAATCAAGATAACACTACATTTATATGATGCAGTGCCCTATGCACCATCGGGTGCGGATAAGGGTTTGAAGAAGAAGTAATGTAAAATATACCAACTCACTTGTAGCTCTTCGAGGCGTGCATGTAACACAATCAATTCTTTTTCTTGAATAGTAGTTTTGGCTTTATAATCATCTCTTGTAGTTTCAGCTTTAAATAGCTCATCCTTCAGCAGGTCTACTTGCCTCCTCATATCATTGTATCGCACGGTGCCAGATAGAGCTGGACCGATGGACTCGCCGCAGTCGTCCACCAACTCGGAGATGTTTCCGGTTCCCTCTTGCAATTTGGCTTGCAGCTTTTGGTTTTCACTCAACAGAGTGTTCTTTTCTTCTGTCAGAACTTTAACCTGCGAATGAATAAATACAAAATTCAGTTACTGGAATGACACTTATAGACATATATGATGAATGAAAAAATAAAAATATCTCAGACCTGAAGATCAAGTTCATGACAGCGTTGAGCGAGAGCATCCCTAGCTTCCAAATCAGACTGAAACCGAGCAACGTTGCCGCCCATTTCAAAACTTAGACTTGATTTGTTTCGGTTGTGAATGCAACTTTCTAATTCCTGCACAAAAACATAATGCACTCATGCAATAATCAAAGCTACTATTAAATTATTGGTTCATTTTCATTCTATATAATTAAAGCAATATTTTATCATTGTATAACATTAAAATAAAAATACTAAAAGTATTTTTTTAATAATAAATTAGAAGAAAAACAACATATTCCATCAAACCTGAATAGCCTGCATGATAGATCTTTGGCAAGATACTTCCATTTCCATAATCCGAGTTATATATTCCTGCTTCTGCTCACAATGCACTGCACAACCTGGACATAAATAAAGTTGCTGGTCAGTTATTATAATTTTTGTATTTTGTTAACTGAGTTATAATTTTTTTTTCTTTTTACGTAGATTAAATTTTTAAATCAGTAAATAAAAATAAAACTTTGATTGCGAAATCACACCAACATTGTCAAGTCAAGTAACCCTTAACTGCACCCAGTGGTGCATACAGCACTGCATCAAATTCATAAAACGTTCATTTGATCAATTATTATATGAAAGCAAGCTGATCAATCCTGCGATTCAAGTACTAGTCCAGGGTCATATTTAATACATATTAGAGTGAAAGACAATTTTATTAATTTTGACCCCCTGAGAATCAAGCCCGGGACCTCCAGTATGATCGCCAAATGTGCTAACCACTACACTATGAGGCGGACAATGTAGTCTAGAAAAAGTGGGAAACAAGTTTAGAACACCAGAATATGTTGCAAAAGTTTTGAGTACAAAATATTATAATTTTTTAAGATGTTTTTGAAAATTTTATTGGGAAATGTAAGTCTTTATCACCACTTTATGCCACCTTCCCAACACGCGCTCACCGCTGCACTATGCAGGCAGGCTAAATGGATATTGAGTCAAATGTGCAAATGGTAAATGTACTAACCAAGAATGAGCTGTAATAGGCGCCCCAACTCATCCAGATCTCCCTTTTCTGCAATTTTAACCACATCTGGTTTCGGGAATTCAATCAAACTTACATTCAAAACATCTTGGTAATAATCTGAAAAAAAAGCACTCTGATAAGTTTGATGATTTGTAAAGATGTTATAAAAATAACGGGGAATAATTTTTATTTTTATTTTTTTAATTAAAGAGAAATATTTGTGTTTTTACTATTTACACAAATATTTCAATTTCATTGTTGGGTAATATATCCAAAATAAAACAAGGTTTGTTGGATTGAATTCTACATTTATTTATGTATATGTCAATACGTGACACGTTTCGTCTTCTTAGGACATTATCAAACACTGACTATTGGTCAGTGTTTGATAATGTCCTAAGAAGACGAAACGCATCACGTATAAACATATCGTAGTCGTACAGGAGAAAGTGACTAACTGAAAAAACGTAAAATGTTCAGGAGGGCCATTCAACCGTTTTTACACTTTTGTCATCAATTAAAAACAAAGAAATAATGTATTCACGATCGTGATTATTTTTGTGTGAAAAAAGATGTTTGCCAATATTGAAATGAGTAAATAATATTTTAGAAAATTTTCATCCTAAAGATTTTAAAATTACTTAAAGCATTTGGTCACTTTTTCCAGGCAAAAATCTAGAAAAAAATGCAGATGGTCACTTTTGATTCTTAGAATGAGATTGGAAACGTTAGTTACAGATACAAAAGTTTAATTCAAAGCATTTTATTTTCTTAATTTATATTAAGAAAGAATTTTTTTTTTTGGAAACTAGCTGGTAACATAACATTTTTTTTAAATAACATATCTTTTTTTAAATTAAATATACAAAAAGTAAAGAAGTATTATTCTGACTCAGATTCAGAATCGAAATTTGGTTCTTGTGTTCTGTCTTCTTTAATATTGACAGAAAGTGATTTGTGTCACCCATACTATTTCCGTGGAATTGCAACAGTATCACCAGCAAATCTTTCTTCTTTTTCATAGTTTTTCTTTGTATAAATAATTTAATGGAGGAAAAATTACAGAAAATCCTCACCCAAATACTGACAGGATTTTAAAACCTTCGTTTTACGAATACTAATACATATTTTTTCCTGGTCTAGTGTGCTCATATCGCAAGCATTTAATTTGCAGCCATGAAACAATTTCGCTGTCTTCATTTTTATCGGGTTTTTTGTCATGTTTTTGGCAAGTGATTTGAGATCTGTGTATGCCTCCGTGGTGTAATGGAAAGCGTGTTTAGCTACCGTGCTGGAGGTCTCGGGTTCGATTCCCAGGGGGGGGTTGAAAATAAATATTAGTGATTTTACACTTTAATATTTATTTCATATTACCCTGGACTGGTCCCTAAAGCGTAGGAGTGATCACCTTGCCTTCAAGTAAGTAACGATCAAGATAACACTGCATCAATACGATGCAGTGCACTATGCACCATTAGGTGCGGATAAGGGTTAGAAGAAGATTTGAGATCTAACATATCGTCAAATCTTAATTCATGTACATTATATGGATCACTCTTTCTTGATTTTTACACATTTTCATCAATAATTTACCTCTACTGGCCATTTGATTTCGAATTTACTCAATATTAAGTCACTTTGTTTTTCTAGAAGCGTTTAAATGTCAAATGTTAAATACAGAAATATAACTAACTTCATGGCGTTGAAAATTGTTACAACAAGCAATAATGTCCAACTTGGTCACTTTTACTTTTAAAGAAAATAAACATCAATGCAGTTAGTCATTTTTAACAAGTCAAAATATTATACTTCCAAGTTTAAAATCGCTCTGGGATTTTTTCACGGCAGTATTAAGCTAGTAAGATGTCAAATAGTTAATAATCACGTTTTTGTAAAAACTGCACTTAGTCACTTTCTCCTGTATGACTGTGATATATGTAATAATAATAATAATAAACCCTTATCCGCACCCCAATGGTGCATAGGGCACTGCGTCATATAAACGCAGTGTTATCTTGATCGTTTACACATGAAGGAAAGGTGATCAGCCCTCCGTTTCAGGTACCAGTCCAGGGTAATATTGAATAAATATTAGAGTGAAAAAATCACTAATATTTATTTTACCCCCCTTGGGAATCGAACCCGGGACCTCCAGAACGGTAGCCGAGCGTGCTGACCATTACACTACGGAGGCGGACATATGACTGTGATATACATAAATAAATGTAGAATTCAACCCAACAAACCTTGTTTTATTTTGGATATATTACCCAACAATTCAATATGGAATTCTACCAACTGTCTGCAGTTACAATAAATAAATTTCAATTTCATACTATTTCTGTGAGCCTAAGCGGCTCATTATTAGAAATAGGTATCAAATTGCGGTAGAGTGGGTTCGAACCGAGAAACTCTGACTCAAGAATCTGCGACACTAACCACGGGACCACAACCTGACACTTAATACTTCAATCTGAATTCTTTATTACCAAAGCCAAATTTCAGTGTATTTATTTATTCGTATTATTTTTTGACATCTCATCAAAGATGAAGAAGAATATGGAATTCTGGGCATTGACGGGGCTGACGACCGTCAGCCCCGTCGACGTAGGCTGGTTTAAGTGATCACTCTACACACGTGTAACATTTACCAATGCCATTATTGACAACCACACTACTCCAATTCTTGGAAGTTCTATATATATAAACCAATTTTGAAACATTGTTCTTGAATCACTAAAAAATAATATGAAAATAACTCCTGCAATTGGAGATAATCCAGATTTTGTGAACAAGTATTTGGACACACTCAAAAGGTTCTAAATATTTATATATTCATTAAGGTATACTATGCAATGTTAACCCATTTTGTCATTTGCTATTTATCCTTTGTGATGAAAATAAATAATAATAAAAAATGGGTTATTCAAACAATTATGAAAGTTTCATTACCAATGACGCGCTCTACTATTTTCTTAAGGTTGCTAACTTTGAGTCGCCAGTTACTCCCAACATCTGGTTTGATTTTAGAATTCCAATACTGGGTAAAAAAGTCAGGAGCGATTTGCGTCAAGGCCTCTGCCATCCAAACTCCGTCAAAGATATCTGAAATACAAAAGTTGTAATGGAGAAGAATAAATAAACAGAAGCGTAATTTCGATTTTAAAATAATCATCCATTATCACTTTCATACCGTTCGGAGTATTGCTCGCAGTCCCAAGATTCAGGGTCCTGAGCCATTCCACTAAATTATCACACAAAACTGAGTGATTAATTTCCATAATATTATCGAGGGAATTTTGATTCTGCAATCTACATAAATGTTAATTACTAAACCAATTCAGTATTTACGCCAACCACTATGTTGCTGATTACCACCACAGACTAACTATTTATATAAAGACCGCCAACTACCTCGATTTTTTATGGCTGGAAGTGATATTCGCCAGCGGCCGGAAGCGACGTAAACGGCTACTAGTACTAAGCTCCCGGCTGGGCGTGACTTCGCCGCGGCTGAATGTCGAATCCACCCGCCGAAATATTTATCATTAATTTTTCAGGTTAAATGGTATTGATATTGAAATTTGTTGTATTACATATTTTCAAAATTATAATATTAATATTACAAAGAAGATATTTCACTATCTAAATTTATTTATTTCAGTGTAAACAAAAATAGAAAGGTCACGGCTAAAACGCGACATTTATAAAAAGAGTTTAGGCGTTTAGTTGAGTTCAAAAGTTCAGTTTAATAATGGTTACTCAACTCAGCCGTACAACGGTAAATGGTAATGGTAATTTTTTTGACTTACTATAATATACAATATATAAAATTCCAGAAAACACAATATTTTAAAAGGACAGAAGGAGTGTCCACCACTTCCTGAAGTTATGTTTCTTATCGGGGGTGCCAGCGCCCCTTTCTGGACGTTTTGGAAGTCTGGCTAGGCGTTTTTAAAATTTTCGCATTTGGGGGGTGCTGCAGAAGGGAGCGGGAGGTTCAAGGGAACGTTGTGTCAATAAAGAAAAACTACACTTTCATACGCAAAATTTAACTTTAACTTTGGCATAATACTCAATATTATCAAGTTCTTCATATAAAACAAGGGCCCATTAAAAAAGACATATAGTATCATAGCCACATTAATGCCCTTATCGAAGATATGATAATACGGTTCAAAGACTAACAGGAACTTTTGATATCAGCTTGGTTAATCAATCCATTTTTATCAGACGTAGAAAGTGTTAGTCCAAATTTAAAAGAGTAATTTATTGATCTGCAAAATGACTGTGAAGCCAAAATAATATTTTATGTATTAATTTTAAATCAAACACAGATTTTTTGAGTCTACTAAGTTGTATTTTATTAATAAAAAACACATAAAAAATTATACTGTGACAATTGTTTCGCCTTGTTAGGGCATTATCAAACGAATGATAATTCATGGATAACGAATGGTCATTCGTTTGATAATGCCCTAACAAGGCGAAACAATTGTCACAGTATAATTTTTTATGTGTTTTTTATTAATAAAATACAACTTAGTAGACTCAAAAAATCTGTGTTTGATTTAAAATTAATACATAAATTAAAATGGAGTTCTACAAATTAAACGCCAAGTCAATAAATAAACCAAAATAATATGTAATCAATGTGTTTATATTGATTTTTGGGTACGTTTTCGTCATCAATACCTAATTCTGTGGGAAGAATTGAAATTACCTATAATAGCCTTTCTATCTTCATATTTAGAAGAGAAGGGTTTTAGTGCAGTAATGCATATATTTAAAAAAAAAACGCGAAATTGATTACAAATAACCCGAAGAGGAGATAAACTTTAACCAAATAAAACGAAATTGGCGCAATCTCATGACGCTCAAGGATCTCTTTAATTTTTTTAGTAAGAAAAAAAAAATTTAAATACATGTTTTATTTAAAATTTAAAAAGGTGTTTTATTGTGTATTTCGCAATAATTTTTATTTGTAGAAGGAAATCCATCGCATAAATACTTACAGGTAAGTAGGTAGTGGGTACGTAAATACATACATAGAGAAAAGTGTAGTGTAGTGTTAAAAATTTATAAAAGCATATGCAGACACGGATCAATAATTTTATCTTTAAAAAATCCTAATGAATTCCGGCAGACCGAAAAAGATTAATAAAGATGTTTAAGGCATTGAAAATAAAAATAGACGTATAAAACATATAAAAATAGAAAATAAAAATTAATCAAAGCAGATGTATGTAGAGGAATAGAGCAAATCTCAAAGCGAAATCGATTTCCTAACAATATCATGGCAACAGTAAAAATATAAAAAAATATTGCAAGCAACATAATAAAACCGTAATCGATGCTCCCGGCTGAAGGTACTTAGCTCCCGGCTGGGCGCGGCCGGATCCACCCGGCGAAATTTTTACCATTAATTTTTCAGGCCAAATGATATTTATATTAAAATTTGTTTTATTACATATTAACATAATTATAATATCAATATTAAAAAAAGGAATTTTATAACCAACATTTATTTATTTCATTGTAAACAAAAATATAGAGGTCACGGCTAAAACGCGACATTTATGAAAAGAGTTCAGGCAATTAGTAGTTTCTAAACTCAGCCGCTGAATGATAAATTACATTCGAACCCTTTTTACTTATTCGTCACTCGCCGAATTGCTAAAATATTTTTCTTTTTTTTTATTCTACGGTCTTTCTTATTGAGGCTTCTGTTCAAATAATCAGACTTATTAACTTTTTTGAATGTAAAATAATATATATTTATATATATATATATATATATATATATATATATATATATATATATATATATATATATATATATATATATATATATATATATATATATATATATATATATATATATATATATATATATATATATATATATATATATATATCTATATATATATATATATATATATATATATATATATATATATATATATATATATATATATATATATATATATAAATATTTTATATAAACATATATACATTTATACATATTTTTTTATATATTCACTAAATATTACACACTCAAACTTGTGTGATACATCGTTTTTTTGAATTACCTAACGTCCAAGTGACTCTGAAATCTAGCTACGGCTTATGCAACACCGTTTATCATGTCCCTACTCAGGCTTCAACTTAAAAGTTTCATAGCCTATGCCTACTTGTGAGTGGATTTACTCTTTATGTTTAAAGTTACTATAATTTCATGTAATTCATGAGTGAAAATTCTAGGCAAAAACACTCGCAATGTGTGATACATCGCAATCGATACAATGCTTTTAAATAAAAACAAAAAAGGGAATTTTCAAATGACTATATTTCAGACAAAAATTCCAGAAAAACACACAATTTATGTTCCTTCTGCCCTTTTAAACAAAAAATATATAACAATTTACAAACAAGTATATTACAGATACAATTGTACAATTCTCTAAAAACAACTTGTTGGTATCTCGTATTGGTTTCTCAAACAACTTGTTGGTATCTCGTATTTTTCGTTCCCGTTTCGGTGTTTTTGTTAGTGTATTAGCGTGTCTCGTCATTTCTGGTCGTTTTTTGAACAATCTGACGTTTACGAGTCGACCCCCCCTGATTACCACAGACTAACTCTGATTACTGATTACAGATGACAGCGCTCTGCAATAACCATAGACAATAGAAAAATAATACCTGGCAATGCCTAGGATATAAAATAACACTTTAGGTATGTTTTACTTTTCACCTGTAGATGAAAACATCTGGAGTTTTCGAAATTTGTTGCGTGTAATGAAATAAAACTCATTAATAGGTATTTTTCAAGTATTTAATTAAAAATTTTAAAATAAAAAGAAAAGAAAAACTTAATGAGAATGTGAAATAGTTTGAACATGCAGTAAATGCCTTTGCAGAGTAAATAAATTTTTGTTTATAAATTTTTCCCATTCATTTATATTTTGCATGTTCAAAGCCTTCCCGCAGAGTCATTTATCGAGCTTTGAATAGTATTAAATCATATTATAGGAAATATCAACGTAGAATATTTGTAAGCAAAATTATTTCTCAGAGTAAACACGTAGATTTGTTAATATTTTTAAAATGTATTCTTAAGAACTCCTTTTTATTCATATACATTCGTTAATATAGACATTCATTTCAAAATGCCATAACAAGGCGAAAATACAATTTAGTTTACAAAAAAAACAGTATTTGATTTTAGCATTTAATAAAGTCTTTTTTATTTTAAAAATATTCACAATGGGCATATTGTTATAATAAAATAAGTGGACACGTAAAACCTTTTTTTACAAATTTTCCCCGTCCGAGCATTCTTTGAGGTAGGTACTCCTGGAGCGCATTGGTCCTGATTTGTCTCTGATACAAAAAGTCTTTGAGCGAATCTCCATCGTCTACTTGTCTATGACACTTTGATATTATTGTTTGCGTAATCTATGATCCTGCGCTAGCGTGTTTTTTTCAGGTCCTAAAATTCGATTTACGGCCAAATTACATCTTCTTTTAAAGCAATATTAATAAGTAATATTGCAAATGCACAAATTTATTGATAGAACTCTTCTCTACCCTGGTAGTACAGGTATGTGTCCGGCGTAATGCCATTTTTATTTCGGGTTGTGATCGCTTGCATTTCAAAATGGCGGCACGTCCTGGTATATTTGGAAAAAAATGTTATCGCCCTTTATCATATATACGTGTTTTCAGAGTCTCTCGGTATACTTGATGCTCCGATTAATGTAATTATGAATGTTTTAAATTTAGCATGTATCTGTCCGTATCAATGGTTAAAAAAATCTATTCACCGGTTCATTTTAATTTGCGCGCTTTTTTTCATAAACATCTTTTAAATCATCGCTTATTACCTCTGTTAGCGTACTTTTTAAATTTAACATTTATTTAAAATACCTGAATTAAGCCTACGTAGCACGATAATTTTGTTGTTTTAATATTAAATCTTTATTTGACAGCGAATGTGACGTTTTTGATGTATTTCTAATTGCAGGTCTCCGTTCTGACTGGGTGTAAAAATGTCTAATACGGTTATTACCAGTTATACCGATATTAGTGGTAATATTTCTAAGCCCGGGAAACAATTAGTAGTCGTTGTTAACAAGGATGGTACAGTTTCCTTTGAAAAAAGTGTTTTCCAATCGTTGCTTGGTAAGTGTTGTTCTTTCCCAATGAAGTATAGTCTTCGATATTCCCCCTATACTATAAGCGTATGTCTACAGATGTAGATGTAGTAACCGATGTTTATCTATAGATTATGACTGTTTGTAAGTGATTTTTACATTAACTTTCCATAGCAGGTATAACAAAACTTCTAACCATTTGCAATTTATTCCAAAATGCCAGGAAGATAGTGGAAAATTCATCCATCCCCAAAAAAAATTACATTAAATTAAATATTTTATAAAAAACAACCTAACCTAATATAATATGAATAATGATATAATATAGATCAATATTGAATAAGTTATCTCAATGGAATATGAAACACTTAGCATTTTCTCACAATCACACAGTATTATGATGATTTCTTACCTGGACTCCTTTTTTTTTTAAATAAAAATAAATTATTTATCTTTGCATTCCTGTTACACACTAAATTTTTTTGAGCTACACCAGAAAATAAACCTGAAAAGTGGAGATTTTAACTTCAAACAACAATGTGGAGTCTGCCATAATGCCTCAGGACTACAACGCAACTAAATTTAATACCTACGACGAAACTGTATTTGTTTTTGTATATTTTAAGGGTTTGAGCTTCCATTAATTGAGGGTATTAGAAGCGAAAGTAACAATTTCTAAAGAAATTGTTTCTAAGCTACTGCGCTTTGAGATTTAATACCCGAATTTCCAATTATGAAATCTAATTTACGGTAAGAAATCATCATAGTAATTTTTTCTTCGTTTTCTTACAACTCTGTTTTGTATCATAACGATATATATATATTTTTTTTACCGTAGACTAGTTTTTATATTTGGTTAGTAGATTTCAAAGTTGTTTGTTTGGAAATTGCTTTTTTTTGCCTTTATTATCTTAAATTAATAAATAAATATTACTTTGCATGTACACAGCCACAAAGTATGTTTACACTATTTTTTAAATTATTATGATTGATGAATTATATTCATTTAATTAAAAAAATTGTAGTAGATTTACAGAAAATGATACCTCTTTTATATTAACAAACATCAAAACCCCTTATTAGCACCTGATGGTGCATACGGCACTGCATCATATAAACGCAGTGTTATATTGACCATTAACACATGAAGGAAAGGTGATCAGCCCTCCGCTTCAGGTACCAATCCAGGGTAATATTGAACAAAATTATAGTGAAAAATCACTTATATTTGTTTGACACCCCACTGGGAATCGAACCCGGGATCTCCAGTATGGTAGCCGAGCGTGCTGATCGTTACACTATGGAGGCGGACATGAAATTATATGAGACATGAACATAATAATATGCAAAATGGTAAAGGAATCATAATAATTTTTTTATGAGATGATTTCACGTAGTTATGTCTAACCTTTTGCCTGCTATTACATCACATTTATTTAATGAACAAACACTGTAATTCATTCATGAATTGTTACATCTACTTCTAAGAAAGTAACCCTTAACCCTTTGTCAGGTGTACTCTGTTTATCTTCATCTTATCTTAAGTTGATTTCAAAATTGTTTTAGATGAAAAAGGTGGGGAAAATACCTCCGTCAGTTTGGTTCACATAAATGAAGATGGCAAACCCGCTGACGCGAGTGATGATAGTTCAGACGATGAAAGTGTTCCGCATGTGAACTTAACTGTAAATGCTTTTTATGATGCCGAAACGTGTGAATCGTTTGAAAAAGGTACATTTCTTTTCAAATTATTGCGTGTTGCGTTAATGCTGGAATGTGAAAAAGCTCAGTATTGACACTTGATACAAAATTATTTCTTTTTACACTTTTAATCTTATAATAATTCTTCTGTTGTGATTTTGCCTAGTTTAAATTGATTCTTATTACTTGTAGCTTTCACAATTTATAAACCGTATGTAAATTGAACTTGAACTACACTTTTAAGATAATCTATGCATCGTGGTAAGGGAAAAATCTACATTTAAAAAAAATCTAAAGTAATGTACACAAGCACATTTTTATATGTGATGAGTAATTCAATAAATTTGTTGAATTTCTTTGATATATTTGAATTCAATAAAATTCTTAATATTTTCAGTGCACATAATTTGTACTGTGATGTTTTATAATGGACGGATCTTATAATACATACTAGCTAACAAATTTGCTGACATCAATAAATTCAGTTTAATTTTATTCATAGATAATGTCCATTTATATTGCAATTTGATTTAATTTTCAATGTTATACATATCGGGTTTAAAAACCAACATTTTGAAGGAATTAAAAAAATGCATTTCATAACTGCCGAATCAATTAATGATTCGGTAGTTACTTTGTGGTAAAATCTATCCATTTTTAATTTAATTTTTACTTAGTAAATACGAAAATGATGCGGAATGCATCGAAACACGTGTCACAGTAGATTTTAAGAAATATTTGAATTTATTAAGTAAAACTTAAATTTAAAAAAAAATGCAGGTTATACAAACTGTGGTGGTGAAATATATTTTGTTATGTATATTGGGTCATTCAGACCTTTTTGGTTTAGAGCTCTTTTTAACATATTAATAGGGTTTAATAATGATCATCAGTAACAGTTTCTGTAAATTGAAGCAGTTTATAGTAGATTACACCCTTCTGGTCCCTCCAGATTGCAGCACTGCCTTTAGACCATGGATATTGCATTTTGGTAATGATGGATTTAGTTCATCTGACATAACCCGTGCCTTTGGACATATAAAGGTTACTGCAAAATATACATTTCTTGTCACCAGTAATTATGCGATGCAATAAAACCCCTTGCAAATGGTTTTTCAGCATTCAAGTATTCTTTCATGGAATTTATATGGAGCCCAATTTCCTTCTTTTTATACCATTTCTGTGGCACGTAAATACTAGAAATCACATGACTGGCTAGCATTGATGATAATGCTTTTTTGGTTTGACTCGGATCCTCTTCGAATTATGATTCGACTTATGCATCAGAATTTTTTTCTGGTGCCTCTGAATTTTGTTTATCACTGTGCTCCGATTTTTTGTCTAGAAAATTACATTTATCTTTATTTTTATAAATATAAAATTTGTGACAATAGTTTCACCTTGTTATGGCATTTCAAACTAATATTTATGTACCTAAAAATAATTTTAAAAATTTTAAAAAAATGTTCAGTGGGCAGAATTTTAATACTATTGGTTTATTTTTCAGAAGGTCCAGGAGAATCATATCTTTTGGAGTCCAGAGACTATTTTCTCATAAGTTTTCAAAATGATCACTGCTACACTCCCCTCGGGGTGGCGGACGATTCCCAAGAAAAGGAACACAAAAGTGAATCGATTCCCACATCTAAGAAAATTACAATTATAGAAAACAAAGTTATACCCAAAGATAAAAAATTCATTAATCTGAATACTGCAGATGCTCAAATTATATTAAGTAGATCAGATATTCTGAAGAAAATAGTAGATTCTCAAAAGACCAACCATAATCTGCTTCCGTTAAGTAACAAAACAGTTGTAGGCGCGGCGTCCACGGGCACTGCCCAGCAACAGAAGGATAGTCTAGCTGACCAGACATCCGAGAGCTCTAGTGACAGTTTGCACGATGATCGAGATTCCGATTCCGATTACCGTCGTCGGAGCAGAAAACCTCCTGCCAAACCTAAAGCAATGGTCAACAAAAATGTCATTAAGAAATCTGATCCCAAAAGAAATACTTCAAGTATCAGTCAGTCAGATGTACCGCCTCAGTACAAACACGCCAAGACTTATAAAGTTAAAAGTTTCTCCAAAACTAATGTCAGACACGTTATGGCAAAAAAAATAAAGAAAAATATCGTTACAAAGCTTGATGCGAACCGAGCCGGTCAAACTATCGCCGATATCAAATCAGCAGAAGGTACTGAGGCTTCCAAAGAATTACCCAAATCTGAAGTGAAGTCGATGAAGCCTATTCCTAAGAAAGAAAAGAAACCCCCGGCTCACATGACCGCTCTATTGAATGATATGACTTCTCTGTTCTCTACTCCCGATGTTATTCGTAGAATTTCTACCGATTCTAAGACCCCCAAAACCCCTGACAAAATTACCTCTGACGCCGTTTTCAAAAAGGAACCATCCGTTGACTCTCCAGTTCCGTTAAAGAGCCCCGATAGTTTAATGAAAAGTAAACTTGGAAAACAGGAGGCGAAAACTTATTCTGTCAGTGCAAAACCGGCAAATAAAACTTTCAAAGATATTAATCAGCATCTAGCGAACAAGGCAGCCGGTGATTCCAACGAGGTACTCGGCCCATTAGGCGATGCTAACTTGACTCATCTCTTCCAAGAAACTCAAGGAATATCGCCTTCTGCCATGGCAGACGTGAAGGACGGAGTGAGTAACATCCTTCTGGGACCCTCTTCCTTAGCGGGACCGCTCTCTCCCAGCCTGGACCTGCTAGGTCCTGGAGGAATACCGGAAGAAGAAGGCTTGACTGAAGATCTCTTGATGCATGTGGCGCAGCTGGTAGAAAGCTCAGAAAACTTGCAAGAAGTTATCGATAAGCAAGTCTTGGGTAAGGTGGGCAACCTCGTGCCCAAAGACATGAATTCGGCCTCTCTTAGTGCTGCGGCATTGCCTAAAATGGAGCCGATTCGTACCTTGCCACGTTCAGAAAAAGTTGCCGCGCCGACTCCTCCCCCTAGAAAGGAACCTATACAAATAGTACGGAGCGACGGACGAGTCATCACCTTGCCACCCATCGAAGCGCCAGCTACCAGGTCCTCAAAAAGGAAAAGTCTATTGAACTCATCCCAGGACCTGCCGAGTCCTCTCGCCACTCCTGTACCTGCCAAGGTCACAATTCCTGTTAGCCAAACTCCAATACCCAAGGCGGCCGCACAACAAGGCAAAAAGATATCGCAGAAAACTATAGAACAGCAGCAGCCTATTGTATTACAAAACAAACCCGATGGAGATGACGAAAATGCAGAATCCGATGAGAGCTGGAATTCTGAAGATGATCCGGACAGGTGTGTATTTTGTCCTACATATATATTTTTTATATTTTACACGTATCGCAACTCTTGTATCAGTATTTATATAACAATTGTTATTAAACGTTTCTATATGAACATGTTGTTTCTTTTATACTCTGCAGCTAAATCTAAATCAATTTTATTTTCTCCAATGTAATTAGGCAGTTTTTGGGCAGCCCTTTATGTTAATGTTTCACTACGCATTTATGTGCTTCCTCCAAAGGTGATATAAGCAAAACACGTGGATATGTGGATAACCCAAAACTCCAATTACTAGTCTTAAGAAATAAAATATATCAAGTATTTCTCTAACAAAACATCGTAAGAACCTTGAGGAGAGAGTTTTTTTTTTATTATTCTCATTATCATATATATTTTGTTAAATAAATCTTATTTTATTGTCTATATTACAGTAAAAATCACTTTATTTTTACCTATTTAAATGTTCTTCCCAGATCCCTTGATATGCTGACGTTGCAGCACACTGTATTATAAACCTAAAATGCCTGTGTATCATAAAATGTTTACATCTTATTGTTTTTAATATATGTATCTAAATAATCATATTTTAAACCACAAAACCTGATCTCCCTCCCCTCCTTTACATAGTAATTAAAAAATTGTGTGAGAAAAAATGTATTTTATTGGATTAAAACTGAAATTCATTTACAACAAAATTAATAGAATTTCAGAAGATTAAACGAAATGGTTTTACAGTAAAAGCACGTTTATTTGAACAATGATGATTTAAAATTTACCATAATTTGGAAATATCACATAATTCTGGTCCCTTCAACAGTTTTCATACAAACTTTTGATGAAAACTGTTGAAGGGACTTCAAAAAAGTTTAATATTTCACACAAAATTTCAATGCAAAATCATAAGTTTACTTGCTACGGGCACACTCCGTTGCGGCACACATTACAAATTAAGGATCAACTGCCAGATTTTCCTTATCTACCAGGAACTACTCCTGTTAAAACTTTCAATGGTAATTGCTGTAAATCCTAGAGTTCAAGATGACTACAATCCAAAATATACCTTACAAACGTGGTTTTTTAAAAAATTTCACATGTTTTTATCGCACTTTATATAATTTCTTTGTAGTATTCTAAAGTTTTTCAAAAACGTTTTCATAAATCCTTTTTTCATGGTTCAAAATTAATAACAATGTCAAAAATACCCGATAAATTCACCCTATTGAGTAATGGCACAGAAGACGTAATATTTTATTTACAATATGTATTACACACACATTTTCCCTTTTTTTCAAAATCATTTGTCTCACACTCTAGCGTCATTCTGGACTATTTTTTCCATTTTCATAAATATAACATTTTCGTGGTGAACAAAAATATTCTTTAATTTTTATTTTTACGTAAAAAAAAAATCCCAATTTTTTTCATAAAGTATTTTTTATTAATATTATTTTATATCACCAATTTTATTTAACTGCTTTTGTTACTCTGCTAACAAACAAAAAAATACAAATCGCCTTCAAAACATCGTCACTCATAAGATTATGAAAAATGTGTAAGAACTTTTCTTTCAAATTCATAATTTGAATTATTCTCTAAACTCGGTCCCATCGATTTCAGATTAACTGTCTTTTACTGTACTATTACTCTTAAATGAAATCAGAAACATAAATATATTAGTAATTAGAACAAGATATGTTTATTTTGGTTTTATACAAGCTTAATTTGAGGAAATGCAGAATCGCAGTATAGGCATTGTGTGTGAAAACTTTGTTATTGTTATTAACACTATACACTTTTATATCTATATCGTATTACATACCTTTATATCTATGGCGTTTTATGTTGGTAAAAGAACTACATAACTGTGTTGATTTAGTTTTTACTCTTATTATAATCCTGGTAGAAAAATATAAATGATCATAAGTGCTTTTGTAATAGCTGTTTGTAACCTTTATAAGGAACGTACCCTTCCATGAATATGGAAGGTTATGTTGAATCAAACTTTTTCATTACATGAATATAGATGTTGATAATGTCGGAAAGGCAGTATAGTAAAAAGGTAATTTGGATTCAGGTTATGGTGCATATGCAAGCAGCCGCACAACAACCGGTTCATGATCTGCTGCGACCTGTGCGAGGATTGGTTCCACGGGAAGTGTGTCAACATAACCAAAGCCATGGGACAGGAGATGGAAGAGAAAGGGGTGGAATGGAGGTGTCCCAACTGTTTAAAAAAGAAATTGGTGCCTAAGGTGTGTATTGTATACAGAACCGGCGTTATTGTTTATATTTTCTGTGATTTAATAAACTTTGTATTTAATCAAACTGGTTTTTTTTATTTTACCCACATAAGGTCAATATTATTCTGAAATAAAATTTACTATAAATTTATCAGTTATTCGAGTTATTTTTCATTTATTTAAGAAAAGAAAAACCATTTTAGAAATTTGAATTCATCATGTGTGAAAATTTAGATTTTCTTAATGAGAAATATTTTTTACGCACATAGTTGCACTCACTAGCAACCAAATTCCGATTGCTTCTTTTGACAATATTTTTTTGTCTCGTTTCTTTTTTTATTCTTTTCAAATACATTAACTGTTCTTTTTATTGTTTCAATATTTGCTTAAAATTTATCAGTTGAATGTACTAAGGCAATTTTTCTCTTTTGACTTCAGCCTAATTCACTAGGAAAATCGACTGATAATAAATGGGAGGCGTCTACAGAAAGCGAGACGTATTTGCACTTGCCCCCTAATACTAACAGAAATAACCCTCAAACTGGGAATACTAACTGCATTGTATGCAAGAAGGCGGCCCGCACCAGCAGTATTTACTGCAGCGATGCGTGTATACTAAAACATGCCCAGGAGTCGCTCGTATCCAGCCCTGCGAGCGCGCCCAGTAAAGTTCAACCTGCTAAAAGTGCATCCTCCGATAAAACCAATCCTGATACAACTAGGGTATGTCAAATTTATTATCCATCGGTTTCATATCTCGGATAGTGGATATTTTTTTAATGGATTAATTTTGGTTTTAGGTAATTGTATACGAAAGAGAGACGGGTAGATGTCTCGCCGGCCCGAGTGCACCGACCGCCGCAAATTTAAAAGTATGGCTTCAAGAAAACCCTACATTTGAAGTTGTTCAACCGGGAACCATAAACAGACCTACGGCCAATATTAAAGCGCGATCCAAAATAAACAACCCAAAAGTGCAGTCAGTCTTAAAAATTAATCAAGATAAACAGATTATCTTAATGCAACCCCCTAAAGGATCCAACACACTATCGAGTTCCGGCACAAATAAAACCCAATCACCGACTGCCAATAAACCACTGACTCCTAAATCTCCGACATTCAAAGTTCAATCTCCCAAAACACCGGTCACAAAACCTCTTTCTTTGAAACTCATATCGCCCAAAGAACAACCGGCGCCTAAACCTGCTACCCCCAAGTTGCAAATAACTAAACCCCAGACGCCTGTTAAACCCGGCCTCAAGTCTCCTCCAACACCCAAAACTCCCACTTCACAACCAAAGGTAATTATTATTACTTGTAAAATATAGAATATTTTGTTTGTGACACTATTTCATATTTGTTACCATTTTCTCTGTAATTTTGCTTTCTAGTCGCTGAAATCCCCTACTACACCAAATCATTCAAATAAAAAAGAGGAATCCAGGCCACGCATGAACAGTACAGAACCGATACGAGAAAATGTGAGGAAAACATTACAAGAGCAGTTGAGTCTGAGAATGTCAGAGACTAAAGATGTGAAATTTGCAACAAATGAAATTCACAAGTTTGCTGTGGATACGGAACATCAACTATATGATCTTTTCAAGGATGTGGGGATCAAATATAAGGCCAAATATAGATCCCTCATGTTTAATTTGAAAGACAGGAAAAACCTTTCCTTATGGCAAAAGATTTGTGATCATTCTATAACACCTTCGCAATTGGTAAGTATTTCCCCAAACCTCCCTTTGACTTGTCCAATAGTGATGCGCTATTTCCATGATGTATTTATTATGTTGTATTGTAGGTCCGGTTATCGGCTGAGGAATTAGCCAGTCAGGAGTTAGCTCAATGGAGAGACCAGGAGGTTAAACATCAGCTTGAACTTATAAAGAAGTCTGAATTGGATCTCCTTGCTTGTAGTAAAACTTATGTACTCAAAACACATAAAGGGGAAGAGGTAAATTGTTACTAAATATGAGTATTTTACCTGATCAATTTATTTTTCCATTCCATTTTTTTCTAATCATTATGTAATCATTTTGTTAAGGTGATTGAAAGTCGAACCACCGACACTACAGAATTGGATCCGAACGTCGCGCTAGAAGATATTGTATCGGCTCTTAACCACGTCCCTGGGGAAGAAAAGTCTAAGGACGATGATAAGGATAGAGATAGTAGATCTCCTTCTCCCTCACATCATCGACATCAGTCAACCCCCTCACACCACAAACATTCCAAGTAAGAAATAACATACTCTTGGCCGTATCCCTAAAATCTGTAGGACATTAACCTATCCACCAAATGTCATGTTAAATGTTGCCCAAAATTTAAAAAAGAGAAATAACTATCTGTAAATACGGACCGTAGACAATTTCCGGATAATTGTAATTTTTTATAAAGATACTCAAATAATCTTCTTTGAGAGTTTCTTTAAACTAAATTAATTTTTATCAGCCGTGATAGAATGGCCATATGAAAAGGAAGCATTTCTTTAGGTTTTTAGCGTGTGGGTCAAATTAACGGATTATATTGTGGGTGTACTTGCAAAAAACGTTAACTCGAAAATATGCATTTTTTAAAACTTAATGATGCATATTATAAAGTTTTCAACGTTCTATAAACTGGCAAAATAAACTAAGTAGTTTGAAATGTCATATATATGTAGGTTTAAAAGTAAATTCAACTTTAATTTTAATAGCGGGTATTTTATTCAGCTTTAAATAACAGGGATTATTCAAACAGGGATTTTAGATTTAAGGTTTTTGCTAGTATACCCACGATGTTTTATTTTATATTGTTATATTATAGAGTAAGCTCATTTATTTATCAAGTACAGTAAAAATTTGTTTGCATGCTTTTATTGCAACATGTTTCTACAATTTGATTAAAAATACTCCAGTTCTATAAGAGTTTTAGTAAATTTGCTGCTTGCATCTGATTATTGGATTATTTTTCTTTTTTATTTCAGGCACAAGAGTAGATCTCATAGCAAATCCTCAAAAAAATCGCATAAGAAAGATCATTCCACAGACAGAACCAAAACGTCGCAAAAGCGTGAATCTTCACGAGATAGCAAATCCACCAATCGAAATCGTCATAGCAAGAGTACCAGCGACAAGGGAAAAAGTCGCAGCGACAGTAAACACCAAGAAAAGTCAAGGAAATCTTCCCGTTCTTCCACCCATCACCAAAGTTCAAAATCAAAAGGCGATCACAAATCCAGTCCGGAAGGGAAAAGCCTCAAACGGTCTCATTCTAGAGAAAAATCTTACGCCCGTTCTTCATCAAAAGAAACAGACAAGCGTCGATCTTCCTCTTCCTCTAAAGAAAGCCACAAGCACCACAGGTAAACAGCTTACATTTGTTTCCAATTTCTTCTCTTCAGGTGACAATACAAGAGATAATACAATAATAACAACAATATGTTTGTTATCTATCAATGTATCTGTCTATCATCGTACGAGTATGCAAATCTAAGATCTGATATTTACTTCTTCTTCTAACCCTTATCTGCACCCAATGGCTCATAGGGCACTGCATCGTATTGTCGCAGTGTTATCTTGATTTATATTTATTTACATGAAGGCAAGGTGATCACTCCTGCGCTTCGGGGACCAGTCTAGGGTAATATTAAATAAATGTTAGAATATAAAATCACTTTTATTTTTTCCCCCCTCCCTGGGAATTGAACTCGGGACCTCCAGCACGGTACCTAAACATGCTAACCATTACACCGTCGAGGCGAACTAAAAGATAGCGGAGATGATATTTTCTATCCACCTACTATTCCTCCATACCCTTCCCCATATATCTGTAATGACCTTCAGTTATGTCATCTGTATCCTATCAAATACTGCTAGATCCAAAAATCTGAAACGCAAGACCACTCACCTCGCCTTTAAATAAGTGGTTATCAACTTAACACCGCGTCAATATAATACAGCGGCTATGTACAATCGGTTGTAGATAGGAGTCAGAAGATAAAGAATAGAAGATGCACTCATAATAAACTTCTTCAAACAAGCACCACTCATTCTATTCCTTGGATGCTGAACCTTGTCTACGTAATTTATCAAAAAGTTTTATTTAATTACGCTTTTTCTTGAATCATTGTATTCACTTCCTAATTTCCTTTTAGATCTTCATCAAAGGAAAGTGACAACAGACATGGTGCGAAGATAAGTCGAACTGAAATCACCAATGATGAGGAAAAACGAGTGAGCGGTACCGACAAGTCTGTTGACCCGGACGCCTTAACCAAAGCCTTTATGGATGATAGGGACATATTCATACCTCAAGAAAACATGGATATAGACAGCCCTCCAACGCCTGGAACTCCAGAAATTTTGGAATCGCAACAGTTATTGAGTAAGTTCTTTTTTATTTTTAATATGAATCATTCATCTACTATACAGGTTGTTGTGATTATATCATTAATTGATTCGGCAGCCACTTTGGATTTAGAATGCATCAAAACACGTGTCACAGTAGATTTTAAGAAACTGGTATTTACTAAGTAAAACTTAAATTTAAAATGTTTTGATTATGTTGTTCCTTATACATTTTTAGGTGCAGATAGCGATCAGGAACCCAGCAGCACCGTAGATTCCACTCAGTCATCCATATGGTCTGGTTCCGTGAGCATGATAGATGTGGCAAAATTCAACGTAGCAGCATATGAGGTATTTGTTTTTCTTACAACTCAATTTCTATTCTATTCTATTTCTTTTTCTCTTAAATTATTTGCAAATTGTGAGATAATTTTATCATTTATGAATTTTAGGTTTCCGGTCACTGTGATTACATTACAAAGGATCTAGTTTCGGAGTTAGAAATAGTTGGAAGAATAAGCCCGGAAATAGTTTGGGATTATATCAGCAAAATGAAGAAGCAAGGGAGTAAGGATATTATGGTCATCAAACTCATGGCTTCCAGCGAGGAAGAAAAGAAACAATATAATATATTCTTTAGCTACTTAAATTCTCGCAACAGGTAATTATTTATTGAATGACTTGTATAAGATTTTACTTAAGATAATTCAAAATTATTGGAAATGAGCTTATCCTTATTTTAGTTTATATTTTAAAAGCATTATTAACATTGTGGTATGGTAATACATATAACACTTTCCTTATCATTAATCGTTCATATTTTGTATTACTCAAAAACATTGCTTCAAGATTAGCAGTTTCGGAACAAGCATTCCCTCATCAGGTCAACTATAGTCTACAGTTGAACTGGTGAGGGAATGGTTATTCTGAAACCGGTAGTTGTGAATAAGAGTTTTTGAGTGGTATTATACCATGTGAATGATAAATTATTAGGAAAGTGTTAATCCTTATCATCTCTGTAACTAACAATTACTTTGGTATCCTTTCTCTGTTGAATATGTAATTGCCAAAAACACAAACTACAATCCTGCTGGGCAAGCTAAAAAAAAATCATTTTGTGTCATTGGCTGAAGAAGGCCAACATTTACCCGACTATTTGACATCGAAAACTTAAGCTGGAATGAAATTTAAACCGAAAAAATAAATACATTCCCAATAGGATAGCCGAAAAATAACAGTCAGTCTCATCTCTAATTTATACACCCATAAAAAGCTTCAATTGATGTTATGAATGGTGTAATTCTTAATCTGTTCCAATAACTGGGATTTTAACCATACCTTTTTGATCAATCAAATATGGCTATTTATTATGTGAACTATTTAAAAGGGGTTGTTTTTTTTTAAACCAGGTTGGGTGTGGTTCGAGCTCACGGAGGTATCAAAGACTTCTACGTGCTACCACTCACTTCCCACGTGGCCCTTCCTTCCGTGTTGCTTCCTCTGAATGGTCCCGGCTTTGAAGATCCCAGACCTCAACTCCTCCTCGGCATTATTGTCGGGCAAAAGAAGAAGCGCTCATCGACACACATCTCGGCAGTACCGGCTAAGGTATTTATTTTACTTTTCTTTGCTTATTTCTTGGAATTTATAATACAATTTGCCGTCCTAGTGGTCTAAGTCGTTGTAAAACAAAATTGTCAGTTTAAACTGGCATGTACCCAAATTCACACCGGTTCAAATTTGAACTTATCCGCTTTAAATCATAATTGTCGCTAGTAAACCGTTGACACTCGCGACCTGTGTGATACGAATTTATAACTGAATGCGTCTTTTTGATAAATTAACTGATGACTATTTGTCATATTATTTATTTCAGTTTTACCCATTACTCATAAATCAATTACATTCATCCGTTGTACATAATTTATTTTGTATTTTCATAAATTAATGTTTCAGGTGTCCAAGTTGAAGGATTCAAATTCAGAGCGATCGTACACGCCTCCCCCCTCCCTACCCGCCCCTCACTCCACCTCTACATCCTCGTACACGCCCCCCAGCAGCCCCCGCCGCGCCCCCCACACTACTATGCCCCCACTCCCCTTGCCCACCTTCCATCCCTCTCTCTCATCCACCGTCAAGAGCAAGATAGCCGCTTCTTTAGGTAAGTACACATTTTCCCTACTCAAAGGCATGTGTTTTTTTACAGCTTAAATTTACACATACATAGTATAATCTTACACAACTAATAAAATGTAATATTAGCCAAAAGCAATATTTTGTAAGCCTTATCGGTCATATATTTGAATAATTCTTTGTTTAAAATGGCCAGGCTTTGAGATTGACTTGCGAGATTCAGATGAGACTATCAGACACCCATAGAGTTATTCATAACTGTGACAAGAGAATCCGCCGAGTCTGCAACGGACTGACTAGGCCTTGGTCTCGTGTTCCATCTGGAACCTGGCCTGCGACTCCTTGAGCCTCTCGCGCTTCTTGGTCTGGATGTTGTGCATAGAACACTGCATCATATAAACGCAGTGTACAAAATATTGCTTTTCGTAAGTAACTTAATTCTTCAGTAGAATTAAAAGGTTGATTTGGTAATTCGCCGATTGACAATATTTGTTACAATTCTACTTCGAATTTCGGGCAAAATATTGTTTCAAATTACGAATTATCTTAACTTTTTAAATTTTATCGAAGTTGTATCGGATAGATTACAATTTGCAAATGAATGAGCTTTTACTATATTTTGTAAGTATATTTTTTATACCTTGTTTTTAATTATCGAACCATATATTCCAGCGAGTGCAGATGACGAGCCCTACAGTCCCGGAGGAAGCGACAGTGCATCTCAGTCCCCTCCACAGGCTGCCACTACCGATCTCCAGAAGAAAATGGAAGAACTCAATCGCAAAATCGAGGAACAGAAGAAACAAATCTTCCACATGGCTGTTCATTCTAACGAATCTTTGGTATATATATATATATATATATATATATATATAATTTCCTTGTAAAATAAGCGAATCGTAAATTAAATTAAATCTTTCGGATATTCAATATTGAAGTGACGATTCGTTTTGACGTGATTTATTTTCAGGACGAGCCTTATTCTCCGTCACGCCCGATGTCTCCGGAGGTAACGGAACCTCCCCTCAATACTCTGTCTTCCATCTCCCTTCCGTCGAACCTGCAGGAGATCCTGGCCAGCATACAACAGCGGAGCAAGGCGGAAGACAAGGAGACGTACGTACCCACGGCTATTGGCACCGCGGCGCCCTATCCGGGAGAGCACGCGGCCGACGTTGACATGCGCGTGCCGCCGCCAGGATACCCCTCGGCGCCTGGCAAGCTGGCCTCCCTGAGCGAGGCGGAGCTTCTGAGCATGGTGCCGGATGACCAAGTGTTCCCGCCGCTGCCCGCGCTGCCGCCGCCGCCCCCTCCGCGCACTCTGCGCCTGCCCATGCGCGCCTCCACCCACCACCCGGACCAGCCCCCGCCTCCTGGCCTAGAGGACGACCACTAATAAAACCCCCCCCAACCATCTGTAAATAACTAGTCTAGCGTGTACTGTACATAGTGTTATATCCACTCGCTTTAATATATTCTAATAATATTAATGGTTGTATTATTTTTAATTGACTGCGTGACGATTGTTTCCACTTTTTTCTTTCAATTGAACTCCCTACATGTAACAAATCACTATCGCGTTTATACCTGACGCGCATTTACAACTACGAGACCCGTCCATTTTCACTGGGAGATACATTTTTTGTTGTTGTTATAATTGCCATTGGATGTCTGTTGCATGAGGCGCATGTCTTATCACACGGTGGACATGTGATAGTTGCTTGTGTGTGTTCAGGAGGTAAATGTTACATTCCCAGTTTTATTTTTCCATTACCAGGTTATCGAACTAATAAAATATGTAACTTCCCCGAAACCAGAAGACCTTTTCCCAAGATTTAAGTATGATTAAGTAGTTTTGAAAATGCATTTAAGATATATATATATATATATATATATATATATATATATATATATATATATATATATATATATATATATGTACCCCAGCGTATTTTATTATTGTTAATAAGCCTAGTTTTTCACGTGTATATAGATCCTCAAAGGGCGAACTCTCGATCCTTAAAGTGGGAGCACCTTTACAGATAGTGATAAGTGTTGTAAATGTGAGTGAATAATTTGTACCTGATCGGGTGTGTAAAAATTGATTTTTTTGAACATGATTCTGATAAATTCCTCTAATTAATAGATATTTCTCAAAAAGTGCAAGTATAAACCCCATCACAAATTTTATATTAAGTATTTTTTCTTGCATCTTCTTTGTTTATTAAATTTTGAAAATCAAATTTCTGTACATATTTCTAACATTTTTAGTAACCCCTATTTGATCAAAAAATCGGCTCTATAAATTCAAAAACATGCCTTTTAAAGATATAATTATTATTATATCTGTTGTTAAAATAAAGACCTGTGTAAACTCAAATAAAATTTTACTTGAAATATGAAAATTCGTACTTAAATAAAGCTAGTAGCAGTCAGCAATCCGCAATGATAAATTGCCGAACTAATAAATAATTCAGTTTACAATTTATGTTTTCTCGTCACCATTTGCAATAGAGACGCCTTAGTTAATATAAAGTGGTATTTTGCTGTCAAGACACGCAAATATATTATGCTCATACTTGTTCTTAATTTAAAATTGCATCACCAACAAAGTCTACATAAAATAAAACTGAATTAATCCTATTACGGGCCATTCGTAAAATTTATGACGGGTATCCAATTTGTGGGGAGCACCGAGGCAACACTTGTAAATAATGTAGTGACAACTGGCACGAATCTTAATTCGAATTTAAGTTCTCAAAAAGTACTCAAATGTTGCACTAATGTTTTAAATGTTTTTTTTTGCATACGTTTCTGATAAAATGTGAGTTTTTTTTATCGTCGTACATTTTACGATAGTCCCATATTAAGGTACATAGATACAAGTCCCATAGTCTGGGGTTAAATAAATTAATATATAATTGTTAAAAACAAAAAAAATGATTAAAAGCTCAATACGTACATGATAAAAATCTAACATCTACAAAAATTCAGAAAAAAAGGTCGTGAATGTTGGACTATGTATAAACCACTTTAATTGATAAAGAGTCTTGAAATTACTTACATATAATTTCAGCAATATAATAATCTATGTATAAAATTTTTGTATGTATGTATCATTAAAAAAAGATTATCTTTAATAAGTAAACACATCACATGATAATACTTATCATAAATATGCACTGTAAAATGCTATTTTCAGTAATCACTGTATAGTACAACTCGAACTGCATTTGTGGCTTATGCCAGTATAAAATTTATATTTCTGTGTGGATTTTAATATTTGTATTAATTTTTACTCCATATTGAAATTTTTAATGCGTAGCAATTTTTTTAATAATGTACATATTAACAAAATAAAATTTATTATAATTGGAATTAAAGTAGTACATATTATTTTGTTCATAAGAGGAAATTTGTAAATATATATCTACATTTTTAAAATATACACTTTATATATTCTTCAAGACTAAATAAAACTGTATTAAGAATGTGACATTTTATTTTAAATAATAAATATATATTATTATAGTGCCCTATAATAAAATATTTGTAAAATTCATATACTTTGAATCAGGCGTATTACGTATTTAAGTTTAAAAATAAGTAAATGTGTTTAACTAAAAGTGTAAGACTTTTTCATAATGAAATACATAGTGAGTTCTATCATGAGATTTGGAAACCACTGTCAAATAATATAATGTAAACATGAAAATCAATTAATACGGTGTTTCACTTAAGTCCATATTATTATTTACCCATTGTGTTAGTGTTATTTGTACCTTACCAAAACTTCAGTGAGGATGGCGGATAGTGATGATAGAAAGGAGTAATAGAGGGAAGAGTAAAAACAAAGAATTTCAACTAGCATTTTTTAATCAATGGGGGAGCAGTCATCTTTTAGGTATTTCTTAACACTGGAACTGTCTTTTTTACTTATTTGTAGAAGTATGCAGTGATAACAGGGTTAGTAGAAAGTAGCCTAGAATAAAGAGGTAGCAGAACAGATGTAAGGTAATTTGTAAAAAGTCAATAAAACGCACTGATTAATGAAAAATCAATTGACAAATATAATATCTTCAAGAAGATGAAAATGGTGTGGGTAATATTTGTACCTACTGAAAACAAAAACACTAGAATTCAATTTCTTCCATAGAAAATGGGGTGAAATAACATTGTTTTTTTTTTTTTTTTTTTGTATAAATAACCGCTCTGGCAGCTCTACTTGAGGAAGAAAAAGATATTTATGTATTAATTTTAAATCAAACACAGATTTTTTCAGTCTACTATGTTGTATTTTATTAACAAAAACACATAAAAAAATTATATTGTGACAATTGTTTCGCCTTGTTAGGGCATTATCAAACGAATGTGAAGATCAAATGGACTACGGTCCTTATGTAGCTATACAATTCTAAGTGACAGTTTTAACACGTGCAGCAATAATTTATGGGAGACAACAGTAGCTAATGGGGGATGTAGGTATGTACCCTTATATTTATTTTCTGGGAAAGGAAGAATTTATTGACATGGCCATATTTTAGAGAATTAATATTTTAAAGCTTAATACAATTGTTGGTAATATTATTTTTAAGAATTTATATATGTAGATGTAATTATTAGTTTATCAATAACGCATCATGCAAGCTCTATGTAAACGCTTGCATGATGCGTTATTGATAAACTAATAATTACATCTACATATATAAATTCTTGAAAATAATATTACCAACAATTGTATTAAGCTTTAAAATATTAATTCTCTAAAATATGGCCATGTCAATAAATTCTTCCTTTCCCAGAAAATAAATATAAGGGTACATACCTACATCCCCCATTAGCTACTGTTGTCTCCCATAAATTATTGCTGCACGTGTTAAAACTGTCACTTAGAATTGTATAGCTACATAAGGACCGTAGTCCATTTGATCTTCACATTCGTTTGATAATGCCCTAACAAGGCGAAACAATTGTCACAATATAATTTTTTATGTGTTTTTGTTAATAAAATACAACTTAGTAGACTCAAAAAATCTGTGTTTGATTTAAAATTAATACATAAATTAAAATGGAGTTCTACAAATTAAATGCCAAATCAATAAATAAAGAAAAAGATAATTCGTTACTAAGTCTGGTTGCTTGCACCTACAAATTAAATAAAAAAAGTAAAGTGCAGTGTTTTATGAAAAAGTGAAGCATACATCGCTCACTCCTTTCAAGAACGTCATAAATCAAAAATCGTCAATTTTCAGCTGTGCATATTTTTAACTTAATATTTACCCGCTACAGGGCAGAAAGTGTTGTTTTTGCATTTTGAAGAAAAGGTATTGTTTAATTATTTTTTTAACTATATTAAATATTTTTCAAATGGAGAAAGAACCTTCAGGTTTTACCTAAAAAGATATGTTGCGCAGTAAAAAGTTCAATTAGTGGCTTGATATTTATTTTTAATACATTGTATTATATTTTTAAACTTTAAAAACGTTCTCCTGAAAAATCAAGTTTTTTTATTTATGACGTTCTTGAAAGGAGTGAGCGACATGTGCAGTGTTGTATGGTTTTCAGCGCGACATTAAGGTGCATCTGGAATTAAATGCATTTAATATATGAAGAGATTAAAATTATCTCACTTCAGATAGTATATAAACTTACTGACAGGAGACATAAAAGTTGAAAACTTACGGATGCGATAGTTTGGCAGACAAGCAATTTTAATCAGCTTATGGGAGATCTGTATTCACAAAAACTTTATTTCAATAAATTAACTTTTTGGACCACTTTTTTATTGGTACATTTTTTCTCCAACCCGTTTCGACAAGAACCTTCTCATCATCAGGGTTAAATGTACATGTTTAACATTTAAGTTGTTTTATTTTATAAAGTTTATAAAATGTGCCACAAAGTATCTGCGAAAAAACATTCAAGAAAATGTATTCACATAGATTATAAAACTTTATATCCACCTCTAAGTTGAATATTATTTAATGATCAACATAATACAGAGGAAAATTCGTATTTCACATTATCCTTTTTTATAATGGTACAACAAATCCCATAATGGTACATATAATGATTAACATAATTTAAGAGGAATATTCATATTTCACATTATCCTTTTTGATAATGGTACAACAAATCAAGTGTTATTTTACGTCAGCAATCTTGATTTTAAAAATTCCCTCTTTAAGTACTTAAACGAACAAAAAATAAAATCATTTAAATGGTAACCCCATGAACGCGGGTTTACCGAGCGCTAATTTTAAACATTGAATTTATTTTTTGTCTAATTAACCAAAATAATACACGAAGAATAGTAAATAATATATATCCATTACCATCTCAAAGGCAAAAACTTATGTATCCTGACTCATGTTATTAATTTCTCATTGGTAATTTTCAACATACTTAAAATGAAAACGCCATTAACTACGTTCATTTTAAAGTAATTTCATCACATTTATTATGTGATAATAAAATATGATAAGAATGTATGAAAAATATTCAACGTTTCAAAACGATGATTTATGTTGTGATCGACGGCGCAACTGCATTGAATAGGTACCGGATAAAGGATACTGTGCGCAGTTCGTGTTTACAAGGTCATGTTATGAATACACGGGAGTCGCTTTCTGTGTCATCTTGTATTAATATATCAACAAAAGGACGCTATCGGGTTTTTTCACTCATTTCTCCAATTAATGGTAAGAAAAATCATTATATTTTAAATATAGAAAATTAGAAATATATGTATGACAATTTTTAACTAGTATTTACTGCAAAATATGGTCTCTTATATATTGTAAACTAAAGTTGTACGAAATATTTTAATGGCAGTCCATAAGTAATTTAAGTTTATGTAATATTATTTCTCGTTATTTAATTACAACATTTATGTAAGATTTATCAGTATATACAGTAATATATAGGAGTTCACGAAATTATTTGCCGGTATTGCGACTGCAAAATATTTACCTTTATTCTGAGGCACGCTTCTCATTTGTGAGTTTTTAATAATTTTATAACTAATTTTTGTATTATATCTAATATTGTTGTGTATTTGCCGGCATGCTTACGACATGAACTTCTAAACATTCCTGACCTATTCACCATTTTCGCAATGAAAATAGGATATCGCCAAGTATTTATATACCTACTTCATATCAATTCCTACTCAGCAACTAGAGTGAGAGATATACGCCAAATGTCAAGTGAGAGCGAGATGAGACGATAATAAATAGGTACCTCAGAGTTGTGTACCTACTACCGGCGCGACGCGCCATGCGCGAGGTACTTATTAAAACGTATTATTGTGCGTAGTACAGATATTTTAAGTATTTAATTGCAAAATGCCTACCTAGGTATAACTAACGTAACCATTTATTTTTGTCCTCAAAACGGGACACCTACCAATTTTTACGTTATAGTATATATATTCAAGAAAACACGTATTTTTTCATAGTTTTCATGTATTAATAAAAAGAAAAGGAATGTTCATGATTTTTCTAGTAAGAGGAATAAATAATATAAATATGAAAAAAAAATGGGGTTCAGACTAATCTAAAAACGGGACTGTCCCGTTCAAAACGGGACGTATAGTCACTTTAGGTATAACATACATACTAAATATAAATAAAAGTATGGATATTTATTTTTTAAAGGATTTTATTATAGTAGCTGTACCCAGCCACGCGTTGCTGTGGTTCAGTTTGGTGAAATGGAAAAGTAATAAAATAGAAAGCACACATTTCTAACATGTTTAATTTCACAATGCTCCTGAAGCAATGAAAGTTTAAAATTAAAATAAAATCTATAAAATAACAACGTAATTGATAGCAGTGTCACGAAACACGCTGTCCGCCATGAGCAATGTTTAGTTTTGTGTGTGTGTTGCTGTTGCCTTCAATCTAAGTTTTAAACCAATCAATGAATGACTGAAGGAAATCTGATTTTTTGAACAGACTAACATGTATACTTTATTTTAAATAGATAGATAAAAACACACGTAATCGCTGAAGGAGATTTGAGATTTTGAACAAACTAATTTTAAAAATATATATTTGCAGATAAGCATAAAAAAATAATATTTAAATAAATTATTTGGATCATCAGATTTTATAAGCTTAAGGGGTAAGAAGTTTTAATCTACACACCAGATTCTGACAATGGTAATTGTTTCTAAAGGTGTTGTAGTCACCAATATTATCGATCACCAAGTCAGAAAGTGGTCCAATCAGGGAATTTGAAAATGTTTGGAAATTACCATGGGAAATGAAAAAATAATGAAGAATATTTGATTTATAGAAAAGTGGGAAATTAACACTGAGAAACTACTGGAATTTTGAACAGTTGCGTCCAGTCAGCGTGCGCGGATTGAGATGTTTATAGTAAAAGCGCTGAGTGTTCAACTGCTTCATGCTACTAGTGTATTCCCGTTTTTATTGTTTAGGTACTAGTCCATAATAATAATGGAAGAAAATAATAACACCAATGTTCACCCATGATCGTACACATGGTAGTAAAGTGCGATAACGGCTCCATTGCGGAAGTGGAAATGTTATTTATTCGTATTTATATTTGTATTTTTTTTGGAAGCCTAAGTAGATCCAATTAATAGATTTATATTATCCACTGACACTTCGTGATGGAATTGCATTTTTAATTTATTATTAGATTAAAACCAATATTTTTTTAGCTTTTCCACTTTTTTATTTGACCAGCGACCGGGTTTCGTCGTTACCGACATCATCAGACCAGTCTGATGATGTCGGTAACGACGAAACCCGGTCGCTGGTCAAATAAAAAAGTGGAAAAGCTAAAAATATTGGTTTTAATCTAATAATAAATTATAGATCCAATTAAACGATTAAACAAGTGAAATCATACCAAGTATTTTATTTAACTTTTTCAATAATACAAGTAAATATCATTATTTTAAAATACCACATTAGAGAATTCACACAAAACTAAAGCAATAAAGCAATAATTCCTCCTTAACTAGAATAAAACAGTATTAAGTATGTGTGACACGAATTGTTGAAATATTAAAAACCACAAACTGATAAAATATATGATAATGTAGTTAGTCAGTTACAAAATGTGCGTCCAGAAGGGAATATATTTTATTTGTCTACTAAGTGTACTAGATAAAAGTGGAGGTAGTAGCATGGCATAAGTCAGGAACAAAAACAACATACATACTTTATTAATTTGAATTTCACCAGCCAAAATAGTAAAAATATTACTAGTTTTAGTTTCAAGTAAATTCATTCCCTTAATTTTCTGCTTGCAGTAGTTTGGCATGATTTGTAAGGTTTGAAAGATTTTCGCATAGTTATAGAAAGTGGATTTTTGGTAAGTCCCTTATATATATATTTAAAGTTTAGGTGCTGCGTGTAAAAGCTAAGGGAGTCTTGTAATTTTAACTCTTTAAAAAGTTGGCATTTTGAAATAAAAGTATACCATAAGAGAAGATAAATATTTTTAATTCGAAATATAGTACGCATTTGCTCATTAAAAAAACAATTGAAAATTTTAACTTATAAATACACATAACAATACAATATAACTACACAACCCCAAAAGGTATGTGTTTGTATGCTAGATTACATGAAGCTATAGACTTAACAACTTTAATATCTATAAGTTTTTTTATTTATTATATTACAAAACCAGTACACATAAGTATATATTTATATAGAATTCATACCCCGACTTACACTGTTGCCTCTTATCACGTGGTGCCAAGGTATCATTAAAGTCTAATTTTGCCAGTGCATTTTTTACTGTTTTGCTATATTTATGCATGCACTTAAGACTAGTTCAATAAAAACACATTTCCCAGTTGAAACAAATAATTTATTTAGAATAAAATAAGCATCAGTATATATTTCTTGCTTTTATATTCTTGGTAAAACTTTTGATAAAATTTTGTGTTAATAATATGACTAGGGTTGATTTGTATTTATTTATGAGACTAAATATGGTATCATAGGTCATTTTATGTAATAAAATAACATTCTACATTCACTCTTCAACAAGTTGAAGGATGGATACAAATAATAATGACTTCATTCCACTGGTTTTATTTTTATAAATCTGGATAGGATTACTACTACTATTAAGGTGGAGGCGACAAAACAACCGGCAAATATATAGAAAGTATCCTCTGTAAAGACATCTGTAAAGGCTGGGATCTGGTTGTAGATGTGATCGATGACCTGCAAACTACCTTTCTTGTTACGAGCCATTTCGGCTGGTAACTCAGCGTCTACTCGCGCTCTTTTTCTCTGACTTTGTCTTCAGTAAAGTTGTTTGTTGTTCTTTAGGAGCTAACTTTGTTATATGTTCATTGCATATTTCCAGCAATTCTAATG
Source organism: Brachycentrus maculatus (assembly GCF_059751285.1). Taxonomy (NCBI): domain Eukaryota; kingdom Metazoa; phylum Arthropoda; class Insecta; order Trichoptera; family Brachycentridae; genus Brachycentrus; species Brachycentrus maculatus. Next base: position 3,021,901 of record NW_028280759.1, on the reverse strand, counting down.
TACTTAAATTTAGAGCTTTTACTGTGATTTTTTCTGATCCTATTTGTTCTGGAAAATAAAACATTTATTAATTATAGAAACAAGAATATATTATGGTTGATATTTATTAACTCTGATATTTGATACATATTTTAATTTTCTCTGAATTTTTACATGGATCCCTTACCTGCTATTTCAGGGAGCAATTTATATGTGATCATAGGTTCCTGGCGGTCGCAAACAATTTCTGTTTTTATTGAGCAGTTAGGTGCCAATTTCGCTACTTTTGGAGTAGTAATGTAAAAGAGAAATTGTCTGAAAAAAAAGTTCTGTTATTCATAGACCGTTAAATTGAGCCTATTGCCATAAGCAACATGCTATAATTAAAACTCAACCCTAGATTAATAACAGAGAATGCATTATCAAGAATCTTTCAAGACCACTTTCAGAGTGGAAATTTTACTATTGATATCGTACTTAAGAAAATTTTCAGAGAACTGTCATTGGCAACTTTTAACTGATCACTTAATAAATCCTGTAACTTCTCCATTGCACCCATGATTGGTAGCCACAATACTCAAATTATGCAAAGTTTCTTAATTTTCAAATGAAGCTTTTCTTTGTACAATCAAGACGTTATTTCTAAATGTTTACCAGCAGGAAGATGTCTACTGAAATAGAACTGGCGCCTGATCCAGGCTCGCTGGTACATCTGTCGATTCCCAATATCGCTTCTCTAGGATTGAATGCAGCAGTCAGCATGTTGGGAAAAGCATATGGATGCGGACAGTGCAGTGGTAAGTAGAAAAATCGATCACATTAAATATCGTCAATTTTTCGTCGAAAAAAATCCTTTGCGTTGACACCTACCTGATATAGGAGGCACGTTCGTGAAATGGGTCGAATTTTACAGTAACTCTTCGAACGGCTTTAAGGTTGACGATTTTCAGATTCTTGTTTATAGCAGCTAGTAACCCAGCCGAGCGAGTTTTAGAGCCGCTAAAAGGTATAGACATTTTCTATTTTTGCGCATGAACAGCTTCAGACATTTATTTAGTATTGCCAGTTCTTGCCGAATCACGACAATAAACCATGCTTTATTTGTTGGTGTTGCCACCAGAAATGTTATTCAGAAAATACTGGCTAGGTATGGTAACTAACATCGAGCAGGGGCAGTCCATATTTATAAATACAGTATATCGAAATGAGCGATATTGTCTATGGAAGTTTATATATATATATATATATATATATATATATATATATATATATATATATATATATATATATATATATATATATATATATATATATATATATATATATATATATATATATATATATATATATATATATAAACATATATATATATATATATATATATATATATATATATATATATATATATATATATATATATATATTATATATATATATATATATATATATATATATATATATATATATATATATATATATATATATATATATATATATATATATATATATTATCATTAAAAAGAAAATTGACGGCGAACAAAAATAAACCTCCCTCACCTCGGTTTTAAGCTACCACTGGCTGATTTGTAGATATTTGATTCGTAGACCTAGATAAAAATATAATATTCAACTATGTAGTTAAATGTTAAAAAAAAAAACAATTTGAGCTTCTATAAAAACTTTAGATGGGTCCGCCATCTAAAGTTTTTTTTTTCAACTAGTGCTTATTTCGTGAATGGTAACACTTAGCTCATGTCTGATTTGACAGATAATTAGTTTTATCCTTCCGCTGAGCGAATATGGTTGTGTATACGCTTGAACAACGCTGGGAAATATTGCGACATTACTTTGAAAATCATGGTAATGTTGCAGAATGTGTGCGAAAATTGCGTACGGTTTTTGGAAGAAGAGAAGCACCGTCAGCTCCGTATGTTCGTTATCTTGTGAAAAAAGTGAAAGAAACTGGCATCCTCATCGATAAACCAAAGCGTGAAAAGCCAAAAACAGTGCGTACACCCGAGAATATCGATGTTGTGGCAGAAAGTGTGCGTGAAGCGCCATCAACATCAATTCACCGTCGTTCTCAACAATTGAACATTTCGGAGACATCATTGAGACGAATTTTGCATAAAGACCTTGGTATGACGCCATACAAAGTCCAATTGGTTCAGGAGTTGAAGCCAACTGACCATCCAATGCGTTTTCGCTTCGCTGAGTGGGCCTGCGATCGACTTACAGAAGATGCCGATTTTGCCAAAAAAATCATCTTTTCGGATGAAGCTCATTTTGATCTTGGCGGGTATGTAAACAAGCAAAATTGTCGTATTTGGGGCACAGAAAACCCGCACGCATACATTGAAAAGCCGGTACACCCAAAACGAGCACTGTTTGGTGCGGATTTTGGTCCAGAGGCATAATTGGGCCATTTTTCTTTGAAAATGAGCAAGGAGTGGCCGTTACAGTCAATGGCGATCGTTATCGGGCCATGTTGAACGGATTTTTGTTCACAAAAATTGAAGAGGAGGATATTGGCAACATTTGGTTTCAACAGGACGGCGCTACGTGCCACACAGCCGAAGCTACACTCGATGTTTTGCGCCCTGTTTTAAAAAAAAAAAAGTTATTTGGCGGACCCTTTACGTAGTCAGTAGTTTTGGCTTTTTACTCGAACGTTTTTATTTAATACCAAAATGTATCAACGTATTATTTTTAAATGTATTTTTATATGTAGTGACAACAACCTTTTTTGTCAGGAAGTCTAAGAATGGAACCTTATCGCCTCATAAGTAGTATTTTTATTATTATTCCGATATAAATATTAGAAGATACATAGGTATGGTATCGAGGATGGGTATGTTGGATCTGATACAATTTGCCCCGCAAAATTTGTAGCATTCTTTTATTACAATTCTTTTCTGGCAACACTTTGATGACGTTGCATATGGCGTCCGCGAGAAATGGCGTGTGTGTTTTCTTGTCTGTTTTTCGACGTTTATGTTTAAAGTTGATTTACTAGCAAGCTTCTTTATTTAATTGTTAAATTTTACTTGTAAAATGTATCCTGTAGGGCAACGTAAGTAAATCACACTATTAATTAAACTTTGGTGTGTTATAAATTTCATTAATATGTTTGGTAATAACACAGAAATTGGTAGTACATGCTTGTAACGCCCTTTGTTTGAGACACTTTAGCCATATTATTAAGCAATCGTTAACTTTTTATGAAATTAAAAATGTTTAGGAAAGATTATTGTCACACGCACTACTTTGTATTAATACTTCGCGTATCATTTGAAATGTGGGAATGTAAAACATGGACTCGCTGTCCGAATTTACATAGATGTTGTATGCTATTATTTTTAATTTTAAGGTTATCAGTAAGTAAATTCGCCTTTAACCTAGATACTTTCGCAAATACTTGATATACATCATGACAATAAACTCATCTAAATAAACAAAGTAATCTCAGAAAGATTCTGAACAGCAAATGTTTTATAGCGAAAATAAAATTTCGGGCGAATCTTTTAAACGAAATTGAAGTTTATGAAAATCTATGACATACCTACCTGTGTTCTGTGCTCATATTTACATTTTTAAATTTGAGGCGATTAAGCTCATTCCTAACAATATACGTCTTTTTTCTTTTCAAATAATTGTCAGTGCTATGTGTGTACTTGAACATTAGGTAAAATGACCTAAATAAAAACATCATACCTAGTATTTCACTCGGTTTTGATTACCATTACATCTTTGTCGTCATTAATAAATATAGTAATCTGAGATCTTTTTAGTGTATTTCTAAAGCCCCTTAGTGACTACCAATGAAATTTAATACATTTTTTGTAAATAAATATAAATTTTATATCACTGATGCTAATTGATGTAAATTATGGGATTTAATATTGTGTTGCATGCTTAGAGTATAATATTAACATTATTTTATTAAATTGATTAAAAATTAGTATTTTTATTAAATTAATTAACCTAAGAAGATAACAATGTCGTATTTGGCAATTTATTTCAATGAATCATGCTTTTAAGTGGTGAGAATACGTTAAAAATAATTTTCATTGTTTCCTTTTTTTTTTAAAATGTTAGAAATAATATCTAACTCATTATCATTTTTTTATTGGGAAGTAATTAAACGATTCACCACTTAAATATTTGGTCAGCATGAAAAAACAGCTTGTTTTTTACATCTTATTCTCTCTCTCGTATGGCGCTACAGCCCATATCGAGCTTTTGCCTCCTGTAGTAGTTAAGCTGACTTTGCCTTTAGTCAGCTTTATATTTATGCATATTCTAATTGAGGTCACAAAACAATATTATTACTCGCTCGGCAGGATCATCAATTAAAATCAAATTGAATTGAAATTAAATTAATCATAAACAAAATAATATCCAGTTTTTTTGCAAATATAACGCTTTCATTCTTGCACAATGCATTCATCAAAAAGGGAATTCGGGGCATAGCGGGAATGTTACGCAAATAGCCATTATTCTAAATACCTTTTAATGTTAGACCTTAACACAGCAGTTGAACAGAGCTCGATATTATACTGACTGTTAAAATTATAGTACTCTCGAAACAAGTATGGAGTTTTAACAGTTTTCAACGATCGTTTACTTCTTTTGACGCTGTCAATAACGGTTCACTAAAACCCTATTTTGCACGTCTGAATGAAGGTTAGAAATGTAACTTATAATATCTTATAATTTTCCTTATTATATATATTTTTTAAATTGTAATTTCTAGTTAATTATTTTAAATCGGCATGAAAGTATCTGGCATTTTATAAAACTGACTATATTTGATATAAAGTCATTCATCTTTAAAAAAGTCACATTTTTCAATTTTGCAGTGACGTATGTTTGAACTAATTTATTACTGATTTTTTCTTTCCCATAATGAATGAGTTTAAACATAATAATAAATAATAATAAAAAACCCTTATCCGCACCCCATTGGTGCATAGGGCACTGCTTCATATAAACGCAGTGTTATCTTGATCGTTTACACATGAAGGAAAGGTGATCAGCCCTCCGCTTCAGGTACCAGTCCAGGGTAATATTGAATAAATGTTTCAGTGAAAAATTCACTTATATTTATTTGACCCCCCCTGGGAATCGAACCCGGGACCTCCAGAACGGTAGCCGAGCGTGCTGACCATTACACTACGGAGGCGGACAGTTTAAACATAAGTCGGTGTAAAATTGTCAAATCAAGATGTCTTTCAAAGATGAATGACAATATGTAGCGCATGTTTTCTAATCGGGGTTTTAAAACAGTCTTGTAATCCGTATTTAGAAGTAAAAAATATATAAAAATGTTTATGCACAGAATTTGTGCCACACCTGACTATATACCCACAGCAGAAGCATCTAAAAATCAAATATACCGTACGAGTGTGTAAATTATTTTATTTTGTACCAGCTGTAGTATACATACAAAGTAACGTTAATCTAAAAAAAGTAAACATCTAGTTATCCTTGAAATCGGTGTACTGATTTGTCACAATCACTTGTTACGCATGTTATAGTTACAGTAGTATATGTACAAATGGAAGATGTTATTTTAAGCAAACAAATATAGTTTATTTATTTCTTTAACATATAGCTTTATTTATAGGGTTATTTTTGGTAGAAAATGAGGTGTCTAGTAGCCTTAAATATGTCCAAGTCCAATTCTTTCTCTTAAAGAGCAAGAAAGTTTTAACTAGCCTGTAACAAACTATGGATATGCAAATTCGGGCGCTCTGGCCATGGCTATTATTTATTATTTTCTTACCCTACATACCATTCTTATTCCATTTCTTTATTCCTTTCCAACAAAGTAGTAAAGTCCTTCACCCTGAGGTTCTTTGCTTATATGTTCTGTATCTCATTGAATGTGAGAGAATCTCGACCTCAGCACTGCCTCGCGTTACACTCATATAACTAATGTTCAAGTTAACACCGCATCGTTTTGATACGATGCCCTGTGCATCATTGGGTGTGGATAAAAGCACATTTTGTAATGAAACTATAAGAATATATGTTGATGCTAGAAATGTTTTGACTGTGCCTCAATACCAGATGCCTCATGTAATTATTTGATTGAATTAACTAGTATTAGCCCGAGTGGTGTAGTGTGCGGGTGTGTGTATGGGCATGGCGTAGTGGCGTGAGTCTGCCGTGGCGTGTCCTCACCGTGTCGTGTGTTGTTATAGAGTCCTGGACGTCCTCTCCGCCGAGGCCCCCGAGCCCCTCACAGCCGCAGACCAGCTTCGAACAGCTCTCACGTAATAAACACATTTAACACATTCATTTTGTACATTCTTGTTTCTTAGCCACAGATGATGATAACCTTACCGCCACTAAGGTAAATTCTATAATTTTGTTCGCCCATGAAATGGTTTACCAATAACTGGTCTCGTCAGATTGTTTATAATATTGTAATTTTTTTGTTTTGAGTTATTTTTATTTCATGTGCATCTGAAAATATGCTGGTTTTATTATGTGAACTAATATATCTATTGCCTAGGCAGTGTTATTTTTTAGGTATTATCACCTTGTTTTTGGAACAATGTCTGTTGGGTGGTTAACATTTATTCTTATAAATTCAGTGCCTTTGAAAAATGGCTTCAGTTTACAGCAGTATTTTCACATTTTCAAATAACCAATTTGCTAACAATACTCTATAGTCAATTATTTGTTTATTATTGTCACATTATCCACAGCATAATACCAAGTTGAATGTAACTGCTTTGTTCTTTCCTAAATCACAATTAAATATTGCATTATTTTTCATCTTGAATTGAATTTATATAGAAACTAATGACATGTATTTATGCTTCTCGCTATGCTATGTTTGCAATCTTTATCTGTGATTTATGAAAGGGAGCTAAGGAATGGACCTCTTTTAATATATTGCACTGATAAACTGAGCTATTTCGGTTTGCCTGGAGTCATAACCAATCATTTCTGCATTATAAAATATTAATAAACAAATGGTTAAATTCTTTAATTTCCACAATTATTGTTGATTTAGTAATTTTATTATTGCTGTATAATATACTCTTCCATCCAAACATGTATATAAATGCCACTCTCCGCTTATTCTACAAAGTCAGTGATTAAAAACCAGGACTATGTAAGGAATCATTAAAAAACATATTTTGATATTGGTTCCAATGGTAAAATGTTTTATTATGGGTGTGTTTTTTTACATTTGTGCTTTTGGACGGAACGTTGTACTTGTCCATTTTTTCCTCCATATCAACATTTATTTTGTGATATATAGGTATACCAAATTTATATGCAGTTTTGTTTTTACTCTTTCATTATTACATAAGAAATTAGTCTTTCCAACAGAAGATAGAATTAATTTATAAAATACCATTTTGTTTATAATAAAACTAGTGCTATGCATAATCTCATGTACTGTTGGGAATGACTTGAGATTGAACTGCAGTGTGGGGAGTTCATCCCCCTCTGCCTGCACAATATCCGTATTTAATACTGTGCGTGCGTATATTGACTGCACCTAATTATGTTGTATGTAGTGATTTATACTACTATCGATATGTTTCTCATCACCATATCTAGTATAAGTCATTAATCATATTTTCATTAATTGATTCGGCAGTCACTTTGTGGTAAAATCTATCCATTTTTAATTAAAGTTTTACTTAGTAAATACCACTATTTCTTAAAATCTACTGTGATACGTGTTTCGATGCATTCCGCATCATTTTCAAACACCGTATACCGTATACGGTGTGACACAGTAGATTTTAAGAAATAGTGATATTTACTAAATAAAACTTTAATAAAAATTAATCATATTGCTATAGATGAGACCTCCTCCGTAAATTCCGGGATATGTGGCGTTTATTACAATTTGTCTTCAAAATGGGTGTACGTTCATAGTCAAGTGTAAAACACGGTATTGTATATTATGAATGTGATTGAGATTTGTAATGCCGAAAATCGACCTAATATTCTGTTTTTATACAGTTGTGTAACTCATTAGATAGTCAGTAATATTATGAAAGAGTAAACAGATTGACAATTGATTGTATAAAACAATAGGAACAAGATCACGATAAACAATAGGAAAAGTTCTGAATAAAGACTGAAATAAACATAAATATAAATTTATATAATTTAATAAAAAAATGTTTTAATTTTTTTTCCTGGAAACACGTTTTCCTCCCAGAGGCATACCTAATTATTTTCTCATTTGAATTTGCTGATTATTATTACCATGATTAAAATAAATTCTTAGAAAGTATTTTCAATTATCTTGGTGATTTTAGTATTATTTTGTTTATTATAGCTGCATTCCTTACATGCACTACAAAATCGTTTCCCTACAGTACATGAATAATTACAATAAATTATATTGTCACTCAGAAAAGTGGTACAGTAAAATATACATATAGTATACGTTAAGTAATATACTTCTAAAACAATCAGCATTGATACTGTTGGTTTAAAGGTAAAACTCATTGTATACAGAACTATTATACACAATGAATTTTACTTTGAATGTAGGAATGCAAACAAATGTTATTGGATCTGGTTTTCAGGGAGTTGAGATTGTATTCAATATTACTTCATAATGAATGGTGTTTGATAAATATCGCAATGATCGCTCCAGTAATTTATTAAATTAGTATTAAGGTGGGGACTGACCGGAGTCATTTCGTCGTAACGTAACACGTTTATATACCCATTGCGCAGCTCCGCCGGCGAGTGGCAGCGTGGGGTCCAATGCCAGCGGGGTGACGGGCGTGTCTGGCGGCAGTGGCAGCGGCGGTGGCGGCGGCGGGGGGTCGCTGGGGCTGGTGACGCCCGCCGCGCCCTCCGACCTGCCCGTCTTCTCCTGCCCGCGCCGCCCCAACCTCGGGCGGGAGGGGCGCCCCATCGGCCTGCGCGCCAATCACTTCCAGATCTCCATGCCACGAGGCTTTGTCCACCACTACGACATCAACATCCAACCTGACAAGTGCCCTAGAAAGGTGAGCCCATATTTGTAAATGTATCGCATTTTCTTTTTAATCGGCAAATTTTGTAAAAAAGGCATTTCGACTATTTATAGCATTATTTTACCTTTTATCAGAGATCTCGATTCAATTCCAAAACCATTGTAGACCCATTATAGGTCGCTCCGGTTATAAATTGTGCTCTCCGCAAGTCTTACAGTCGTTTATGGACTGTTTAGGTTTTTTCTGTGGTCTCAATATTGTAGACTGGTTTGCAGCAACAAATGACACGCCCTTCGCCATTCCAGTCTATCCCAATAGTCTGCGCCACCGTCTTCAACTCTCATATCTTCGTACAAGTCGCAAAGATATTTATGGCGTGGGTATCCTGTCTTTAGTTACCTTGATCATTCCCTCTATTAATAGGTGCAGGAAATCCTCCTATCGATATATGTGACCGCTTCATTTGGCACGTCTCTCCAAAATAGTCGTGAGTAGGTGCTGTTTAGTTGGTCGGGTAATAATAATACCATAAAGTGCATAAGTGCAAGTGTTATTTCATTAAAATTATTATGTGCGCCATATTTTATCCCGAATGTTGGAGTTGCCTTATATTTATTTATGTATAAGCCTTACTTTTTTATTACTCACAAAATATCCACAATTTTTCTGTAATTGTTTTCCATATTTGATCATTGTCTTATAATAACATGTAATATCACAAAAAAAAAAATTTTCAGGTTAATCGAGAGATTATCGAGACTATGGTGCACGCTTATAGTAAAATATTTGGAGCGCTGAAGCCCGTTTTCGATGGTAGAAATAATCTATACACAAGGGACCCTCTTCCGATTGGTAATGACAGAGTGGAATTAGAAGTCACTTTACCGGGTGAAGGCAAAGACAGAGTTTTCCGAGTTACAATAAAATGGGTTGCACAGGTATGTTTTATTTAATTCTATTATTAGAAGTTAAATTTATTTAATTTAATCAAACAGTAAATTTTTACCACTTTTCTGCTTAGAGCAGATATAATATAGAGCAAATGTGTATAGATATGCCTAGCGTTTACGAAAATTTGAAAATTTGTTTGGTATTTTTCTATGGATTAGACATCGCCTAGTGGAAACTAGGCGATGTCTAATCCATAGAAATTTGGTCTCCATCATTCTCTTGCGCAAGGGCGGTTATACATACTTGCTCTAAAATTACATGTCTTTTGCAATATGAAATGTAAAAACATGTCTGAGATACCAACACCATCTGTGCAAGGAGTTATGTAAAGGATAATTTCCGGTGTTGGCAGGTATCCCTGTTTGCCCTGGAGGAGGCGCTGGAAGGGCGCACGCGGCAGATCCCGTACGACGCCATCCTGGCGCTGGACGTGGTGATGCGGCACCTGCCCTCCATGACGTACACGCCGGTGGGCCGCAGCTTCTTCTCCTCGCCCGACGGCTACTACCACCCGCTGGGCGGCGGGCGCGAGGTCTGGTTCGGCTTCCATCAGTCCGTGCGCCCGAGCCAGTGGAAGATGATGCTCAACATCGACGTGTCCGCCACCGCCTTCTACAAAGCGCAGCCCGTCATCGACTTCATGTGCGAGGTCCTCGACATACGGGATATAAACGAACAGAGGAAACCGCTCACCGATTCTCAGAGAGTCAAATTTACCAAAGAAATTAAAGGACTTAAAATAGAAATTACGCATTGTGGAACGATGAAAAGGAAATACAGAGTTTGCAACGTGACTAGAAGACCCGCTCAAATGCAATCGTAAGCGCTTTGATTACTTACTAATTAATTTCAAATTTCAAATGTCCCGTACGACAATGCACACTTATCATCTAGATACAGTGGAACCTCGGTATACGTCCTTAATCCGTTTCAGAACATGAGAGTTATACCAAACAGGACGTATTCCAAACGTATTTTTTCCATATGAAATAAGGGAAAATGATAAATCCATTCCCACGAAAAAAAATCATATTTTGTTTGGCATATTATACAGTGACGTGGTTGTATAAAATAACTTAAACACTGCTTAGTAACTAAAATAGATAAATGTGGAATCTGGATTAAAGCAATGATAAATTTAAACACAAAGTTTAACTAAATTTATAATGCATATAACTAAATAAAGATAACATAAAGTCTTTGTCGTTTCATGTCATAAGCGCTCCAGCGACAGACATGGCCTTTCACAATTGCATGTCAGACAGGGGTGTCAGAGCTACATAAATAAAAAAAAATCAAAATAATGTAAAATTCACAGTTAATGTGCAAGTCGTTCACTGTAGGGTAGCAAATTGCGATACTGACACATGAAAAGTTACAAGAGTATCCCGCGGTGTTGTGACTCATTTTAACCCTTAGAGTGCGAACCGTCGATAGATGGACTCTCTATTAATGCGTATAAAGTGCGGAGCGAATACCGACTATTGCGCAATGTAATTTAGGTATCGACCTGTACGGACGTGTCTTAGCGCGCGCATGTATAACGTTTTTAATAAGTTAATAACATTTATAAATAACCATTAAAATTATTTTGCTGTGAATTTAACATTGATTTTTGTATTTTTTTAAGTAAAAGCTTTTTATTTCTACCTACAAAATGTTAAATTCGTCAAGTAGTGATTATGAAAAGCAAATAGCAATTTATGCAAAATAAGTGAAAATAAGCTCAGCACTATAAGGGTCAACTAATAAGTTCTTGCACGCACGCAAGCCATATTCCAAACCAAGTCCAAATTGAACTTATTCCAAAGCAGATGTATACTGAGGTTCCACTGTAATAATGAAAAGTTAAACTTTCTTATTAGTTTCATTGAGATATTTACATTGTTTATAAACACCAATGGGTTTTTTTCCGATTGGTTTAATGATTAATTCGGTGTTCAGGTTCCCTCTCCAGCTGGAGAACGGGCAGACGGTGGAGTGCACGGTGGCCAAGTACTTCCTGGACAAGTACAAGATGAAGCTCCGCTACCCGCACCTGCCGTGCCTGCAGGTCGGGCAGGAGCACAAGCACACCTACCTGCCGCTGGAGGTCTGCAACATCGTGCCGGGACAGCGCTGCATCAAGAAGCTCACCGACATGCAGACCTCCACCATGATCAAGGCCACGGCTCGCAGCGCCCCCGACAGGTCGGTCCCGTTCAACACCATTACCTTATTTAAACAAAATAATAAAATCTTAATTGCCAATTCAAAGGAAATTTTGGCCTATCCAATTTCGAAAAGAATCTACCATATAACTTTATAAGTTTACTATATTTCCTCCAGTATGCCTTTTGCAATATCATAAATGTAAAATGTAAATGTAAATATCGTAAAATCTTCTTCTTCCAACCCTTATCCGCACCCAATGGTGCATAGGGCACTGCATCATATAAACGTGTTATCTTGATCGTGTACACTTGAAGGAAAGGTGATCAGCCATCCGCTTCAGGTACCAGTCCAGGGTAATATTGAATAAATATTAGAGTGAAAAAATTACTTAAATTTATTTGACCCCCCTGGGAATCGAATTCGGGACCTCCAGCACGGTAGCGGAGCGTGCTGACCATTGCACTACGAAGGCGGATTAAATTAAAACATAAAATAAACATTATAAATTATTAATGCTCAGTTGAATCTGGTTAAAATTTAGTATACAAACTTGTGTCTGGTATTTTTTTAGTTTAGTTGAGTAAGTTAAGTTTACTAAGTTTTCCTAGTATGGAAACAGACTTAACTCAATACAGTTGGGGGTCACCTGAGTCGGGGCGATCGCAGTTGGCCAATCCGCAGTTTTGATACAAAAATCGCATTCCGCATACACTGACATTTTGAGCAGTCATAAATGACAGCTGCATATGAACCGGTCAAGTATTTGTGGAAAGATTTTATACTGAAAGTGTAGATTGCCCAGCTCCGATGTCGAAATAAGCCGCTTAAAGCTCCTAACTTGTTTCCGGCCTAATGCTTAATATAATGCTAACACGACATTATCTTTAGTTTGGAATTATGACTACTATTGTGAGAATCTAATAACATAAATTTTCAACAAAAATCATTTTTGTTTCCAGAGAGCGGGAAATTAATAATCTAGTGAGAAGAGCAGATTTCAACAATGATTCCTATGTCCAGGAATTTGGACTCACGATCAGCAACAGCATGATGGAAGTCCGCGGAAGAGTTCTGCCTCCCCCCAAGCTGCAGTACGGTGGCCGAATTTCATCTCTCGGTGGACAAGTAAAATGCTTCTCTTACTTACATCCATATAATATAATGAATAAAAAAAACCCTTATCCGCACCCCAATGGTGCATAGGGCACTGCGACATATAACGCAGTGTTATATTGATCGTTTACACATGAAGGAAAGGTGATCAGCCCTCCGCTTCTGGAACCAGTTCAGGGTAATATTGAATAAATATTACAGTGAAATATCACAAATATTTATTTGAACCCCCCTGGGAATCAAACCCGGGACCTCCAGAATGGTAGCCGAGCGTGCTGACCATTACACTACGGAGGCAGACAATCCATCCATAAGCCAACATTAGTCCAATTCTCTATTCCTACACTCATTTTCACGACTCGTTGCTAGTTTCCAATCACTTCAAGCTAATGCAGTTTGGCATTCTGGAATTCCAATACCAAAGTTTCATTCTGCCTGCACTGGAATTTTAAGCAGACTTAAACAGCAGCTGCAGTAGATTTGCGGTCGATCACTGCAGCTTGTCTATTTCTACATTAAACGCCTTGTTGATTCATAAAGCAATTATAACAAAATATAAAATTTTGAATGTATTTTGTTATAGGAAATATATATATTTTTTTAATTCCCTCATTTTCCAATTGCTAACTGCCAGATGTAAGGAAATAATGTTTCGAAAGATTTTTTTGTAGTTGTATTAACAAAAGCAGTAAATAGAATCAGTAATTAAAATGTCATAATTCAAAACCAAAAACTGTGGATCATTGATTCCCATTATTTTATTTTTAATTTCAGGCAGAATATTTTTTTAAAGTTTTTACTAAAATCTTGAGTTAATCTTTTATAATTTTGAAATATTTTCTATATTACGGACAATTCCTAGTTTTCATTTAACGAGCTTTTGTTGTACAAAAAAAGAAATATGAATTATGACCCCGGAAAATGTATGTTCATATTCTGCTGTGAAGTAAAATTAAGGCCCTCAAAAGTTTGGTTAGCGAGCAGTAGTAATGTCGGAGTAAGATGGTGGCATGTTCGCAGAGCAAGCAGCAGGCCATGCCCAACCAGGGAGTGTGGGACATGCGTGGAAAGCAGTTCTTCATGGGAGTGGAGATCCGAGTGTGGGCCATCGCCTGCTTCGCTCCCCAGCGCACCGTGCGGGAGGACGCACTCAAGTCAGTACAACATCCCTTCCTCGCTCGCTAATAACTATATACACACCGCTCAGCGTCCTAATCCCCGTAACTTGTTTTACAGGAATTTCACGCAACAATTACAAAAGATTTCCAACGATGCGGGAATGCCTATAATAGGTCAACCGTGCTTCTGCAAATATGCTACCGGACCGGATCAGGTGGAACCTATGTTTAAATATCTGAAATCGACATTTGTCGCTCTGCAATTGGTCGTCGTAGTACTTCCGGGAAAAACGCCCGTTTACGGTGAGTGATTCAATATGCCTACAAAATGATTTGTTTGTCGTAATGGAATGAAAAAAGTTAACGGTCATTTCTCATTTACAGCCGAGGTGAAGAGAGTCGGCGACACAGTTTTAGGAATGGCAACTCAATGCGTACAAGCTAAAAATGTGAATAAGACCTCCCCGCAGACTTTGAGCAATCTCTGCTTGAAGATAAACGTGAAGCTGGGAGGAATAAACTCGATCCTAGTCCCGTCGCTACGGCCCAAGGTGTTCAACGAGCCGGTGATATTCCTGGGAGCGGACGTGACGCACCCGCCGGCCGGGGACAACAAGAAGCCGTCCATCGCGGCCGTGGTGGGCTCCATGGACGCGCACCCCTCGCGCTACGCCGCCACCGTGCGCGTGCAGCAGCACAGGTACGCCCACGACGCCTCCCTGCCTCGCCCGCCCGGGCACCTTTCTGTATCATTTTGTTCACCTTGATATAACGTGCAATTAATACATGATTTATTTGTAATGGAGGATGAAGCTCGATGATGGTGATGTGAAGATGTACTGTGAACTGTAACGGATAAATTGTTGGTATTCAGGGGCCAGCAGTTCCTGCGGAACGCCACACTTTCCGATCCTGACACACCACCCTCGCCTCCTCGCGAGACTTCACTCTTCTGGCACAGGCACGTGCATTCCTTCTACTCTTACTCCTTCAGGGTGCTCTCTCCTTCCCCCCTCCTTCCCTCCCCCACCGAACCCGCAACGCTCCTTGTTTTTTTTGTGTTTTTTTTGTTTGTCCTTTTCATTTCCCTCTCGCATTTTATACACGACACTCGTCGAGCAGATTTATTAAATTAGTAAACCTAATTAGAATATCTCCCGAGACCTTGTTCTTGTTGCGTAGAGATGCATTACACTTTGTAACATCGAGACGGCTCTTCCCGCCTACTGTCAATTAGTTTCCTTCTATTACTTACTTACCATGATTACTTTGGTATTTACATCAATTTACTAATTAATTATCGTTTATAATACTAACGAAATCAAATACACGGTATATTAAATGGAAATTATACAACATTTTCCAGGCAAGAGATAATCCAAGAGATGAGCAGCATGGTGCGAGAGTTGCTGATAATGTTCTACAAGAGCACGGGAGGCTACAAGCCGCACCGCATCATCATGTACCGGGACGGCGTGTCGGAAGGGCAGTTCATCCACGTCCTGCAGCACGAGCTCACGGCCGTGCGCGAGGCCTGCATCAAGCTGGAGGCGGACTACAAGCCCGGCATCACCTTCATCGTGGTGCAGAAGCGCCACCACACTCGCCTCTTCTGCGCCGACAAGAAGGAGCAGTCCGGCAAGTCCGGCAACATCCCCGCCGGCACCACCGTCGACGTCGGCATCACGCATCCCACCGAGTTTGACTTCTACCTCTGCAGTCACCAGGGAATCCAGGTAAACACCCGTCCTGCTCATTCAGATACTTCTCCTCATTTCCATTTGTCTATACTTTGTTAATTGAAAATGTTTGAATGTTCAGGGAACCAGTCGACCGTCGCACTACCATGTGCTGTGGGACGACAACCACTTTGACTCGGACGAATTGCAATGCCTCACGTACCAGCTGTGCCACACGTACGTGCGCTGCACGCGCTCAGTGAGCATCCCCGCGCCCGCGTACTACGCGCACCTGGTGGCCTTCCGCGCGCGCTACCACTTGGTGGAGAAGGAGCACGACTCGGGCGAGGGCTCGCATCAGTCGGGCTGCTCCGAGGACCGCACGCCGGGCGCCATGGCGCGCGCTATCACCGTGCATAATGAGACCAAGAAGGTCATGTACTTCGCCTAAAGGCGGCGCTTCGCCGACACATCCACCGCTGCGTCGTGTTCTACTATTTATGAACTTCTGTACGCTCTTTTATGGACTCGATGCGATGATTGTTGTGTTTGTGTGAGATTTACTCTATCCGACTTGATCCTTAACCTCCGTTGAAGACATTCAATAGTATGGGTTAACATTGAGTAGGTCAGAGTGTCGCCTTTTGATGTGGCATGACCGAAATCTAGGTTATTATTCCTGGCCTAGGAACACAATAAAAGCAAATATATTCGGTCCAAAGTGTTAAATACCTACACATGTATTATTTTTGTATGGGGCCTCCCTTTATTTGGTGTTTTTTTAACAGCAAACCTACTATTGTGTTCCTATGTCATTTTGTTATCTCAATTATTTTCTTATCATGTATAAAATATATATATATATATATATATATATATATATATATATATATATATATATAGATATATATATATATATTTATATACCTATATAACTCATGGAATGTACAATAGTGCCATTAAATAAGCGCAACTTAAAATAAGCGATTCTTAACAATCTTGAAAAATAAATTAAGAAAAACAATCATCTTCTCTAATCATCAAAACGTCTATAATTTACATTTAAAATAAATGTTATTTGGAGGATGCAGAAAAATGATAGCTACATTTAATATGATATATTTTACGAGGTGAACTGTGAACCCTCGTGTCACCATGTGTATGAATTATGAAAATTTTAATAGAATACTTTTTTGATTCTTGTACTCAACTTGTTCAGTTATCAATCTCAATTTTTATATGGTAAAACCTCGCAAATTAGAAAATTTTGGTACTTCCAAGTACTGTTTTCATACAAATCATTGAAATAGTTTGATAATTCAAATAATTGAATAAATATGATAAGATGAAATTCAATGTAAAATTGTATCAAAAGTGTAATATAGTAGTAAAATGTGAAGTATCTAACTCGCTACCTGAGCTGCCAGTCCGTGCCACGTGCCGTATCGGCCCCTGTTGTGACAGGTACAAGGTAAACCCAAATCTTCAGGAGAGACAAAGTAATGATTTTTAGAATATTTTGTTGCTAGTTTTTAGGACTTGTAGAATTATTGAACATAATAATATGTTCGATAATTTTATGCTCACTTCTTAATTGACTTCATTATTACGCAGTGTCAGAATGCGAGTGTTCTTCAATTATACGGCAATATGGCATCTAAAGTCTATATATTGTTGCTGTATTCTATAATGCATTTTTTGTTATAAATGGAACCCTCGCATACAGCATCTTGTCTCTCCTAAATGTAGATATTTTGGATTTATGATTGTTACCTACCAATGTGTATATGACCAATCATGGAGTTTTTATCAGTTTTATTTGAATGTAACAAGCTTTTACTATACTATAATAAAATTTAAAATACTTAATTATTTCTACATTTACTATCATTATGCAATCCACCTCCCTAGTGTAGTGGTTAACGCATTTGCCTGCCATGCTGGAGGTCCCGGGTTTGATTCCCAGGAGGGTCTAAATAAATGTAACAACAAGTGTTTTTTCACTCTAATATTTATTTAGTATTATTACCCTGGACTGGAATCTGAAGCGCATGATTGATTGTCTTGCCTTCGTATAATTAATGATCAAGTTAACATTGCGTCAATTTTATGCAGTGTCCTGTGTACCGTTGGGTGCAGATAAGGGTCAGTATGCAAGAATCATTTCTGCAACTTTAATTTAGCATGGAATTTATCTCCTCTCTTACAAATTATAATAATATTTTTATGTTGTGACCTTGAAATGTTTTTTTTTTATAAAATGAAATATAGCCCTCAAAATTACTTACTAAAACATATAAGACACTTGGTTCTTGTTAACAAATTGTCTTAAATTGTTTAAATATATATAGTGTCTATATTTTGAACATAAACGACTTTAATAAAAATTTCCTGCGGTGTCTTAATAATGCCTTAAGGCAATGTTCTTTTTGCAGCTTTGCTATTGTTATGTCGTAGATGTATGTAATTTGTGTAAACAAAAGATTACTAGCGAATACTTGATTTTAATTCAATTTTGTGTACGGGGATATCGTATCGGGGATTTCTTTTGTTAATGGTTAATAATGCACTTATTGTATAGTATATTCTTAAATTATTTTAAGTACAGATTTTTCTTTAAAAAAAATATATATTGCCTTAAAATCGTTACTCTATTAAAAATAAGTTATCTATAGTTTGTCGTATGTACCATTACACTGTGGTAGCTTTTCCCAACAACTCTTATGATTCTTCTAATTTTATTGTGGAACACTTACATTTGGGAATTATTAGTGTTATTGTATTTTATGATAAAAATAACTTGACTATGACTGCTAAAACTTCACAATCACATCCTGTGTTTCAATGTGTACAGTATCGCAGTATCATTATTGAGCATTTAATGGTGCTGAAAGTATTTCTGATGCATGTCTCACGAGAATGACTCAGTGGTGTTTTATAAAGCCATTTTAATTATAAAAACGGATCATGAAGTTACTGCCAAATAAATGGATGTGTATTGGTCGTGATACGCTAATACTTAGTTGCATGTAGAAGTCTGGCACTGCATCACTAGAATACTTAATGTTGTGTATTATGATATGAGTTAGGAGTCGCGTCGGCATGGGGGTGTCGCCGCAAGTATTACAAAGTATGGAATGTTCCGAGTGTCGCCGCAGCCAGTACGGGTACAGAACGGTTTGCTCGCTGCCTGAGGCCTGTTTTGTTGCTCGACCAAGATCAGGCGTGTAGTGGAACAGTTATATTAGGATTAGAAAGATGCCAATTATCTACATGTGTGTGCTTATTTCTCATTGCCACAAGATCTAAATGTATGGGATTTAGGTTAGAAATTTGAATTTCATAATATTATTTACATAAGAACAATTATACAAGGGAAAAATTATGCTCTGAAGCATTTTATTTAGAATAAGTTATCTTTACGTAGGAATGTTTTTGAATGAATTTACGTTTTACACGAGAAACAATCTGCCATAGCTCATTTCCAAAGCATTTTCAAGGAGTATTATTATTTTAATAACTACTATATAGTATGTGTATTTTGGTGTTTATGGGTTATCTAACCGACGGACAGTAGTCTGGGAAATCCTGTTTTGTAGTACTTACCGATCATTTTGTCAGCGACATCACTTGCAGCTCTGATAATTTACGCTTTAAACTCAAAGTACCTTAGCTCTTCATGTATTTTTGAAAATATTTCTCATCTATAGGAACATATAGGGAACAATCGACCTTTTTTATGCAATATTTTTATATAAGATTTTATAAATATAATTATTTACCACCGTCAAACTGTATGTCATTCTTTGCTTTGTTCTATATGTGTATGTGATCTCAATATCCCATAAAGATCCTTTTCAAGCCTGTTTATTTATTATAAATGCACTGTAAGGCAGTGGCGAGCTATGACTTCAATATAAGAAAGCTTTGGACATACAGCGGCAGCTGTGTAAATACATGATAGAAAATAATTAAAAAGTACAATTTCGAAAATGTATTTTATATGTCCCGATAAAATACATACAAACGGGATATCATTAAGGAAACAACATAAGCACTATGGTAGATGTGTACAATGTAATATAAAAGATTTATAATATATTAAACAAAATAAAGTAGTAATTTGTGAACAATCACTCGCTATCAATGGCTCACCACTGCTAAAATTATGTGAATGTAATAATTTTGTGCTCATTTGATGATTATGTTCATGATGATGTTATTCATTTACGAAGAAATAAAAACATTTATCTACTACATTGATGGCTTGGTTCCGTATTGCTACAACTAGGAATAAGTTATTAGTGAATATCTCCACTTGCAATGCTGTGTAAAAGTCTTCAAACAAATATTGTTTTATTTGGATAGTTAAACAGTTAGATACAATAAACACTTTCATGTATTTACTCTATATTTTATATGACTTCCCTGTTTTTTTTAAACATTTTGGTGCGCTTAAAATAAGTTCATTGATAATCTTTTATGATTGATATTTTTTTTTTTTTACATATTCTTCAAGCAATACCATCCACAAGTGTTCATTTCTAGATGTCCTCACAAATGTTCTACACTTAGTTCAGTCTCTGAGATGTCCAATCTAATAATTAAATTTCCCCATTATCCTTTTTTGGGTCAAATATGTTCTTTACTTATCTGGCTTCTGGATATTATCCTGCTCAAGAGAAAAACTTTATTTCTTCTTAACCTTTTAAACGCGTTAACTTTGTTCCTAAGAGACGCTCGTGCGCGGCTGTATTTCGCCGTTTTTTAAATGATTACTTTTATCATGTATTTAGTTATGAAACGATTTATTTTCCTAATCAAAAACGTTCAATGGGATTCATTGTGGCTTTTTATTATTCTTGAAATATATCGTAATATAAACAAATTAGATCGTAACATAAATAAATCAAAGCACGCATCGTGTGTCACTCTTACCCACTGGCCATGCGTAGCGTCGAGAGTGAGACAGATATAGGGCATGATTATGGCGCGGACTAATTACCGACCGCAAGAAAAATCAGGGATCTGTTGTTTTATTTATCCTTCTGATATTACAAATTATTAGTCAGATATTTCAACAGATGTCATAAGGCCGAGGATTGACATATTATTTTATCCAAAGTTCCACACCATGAACAAATCCCTCCAACTTGAACTGAGGTTCGAAACTTGGAGCAAAGTGAAAACACAAACGCTTATGTCAGCCGCGTATGGGGCATGTCTTGTAAAAACACAAACGGTTATGCGAGCCGCGTGGATCCGGTTAAAGATATAACATGACTTTCCAAAATGTTTAAAAAACCCTCTGCATTTATTTTTCTCGTATGCTTACGAGGTCACCAATGCCAGATCCAGAAAAACATCCTCAAACTGTGCCAGAATGTCCCCCATATTTGGGAGAAATATTTATTACGGCTTAGGTATCAGTAATAATAACTCGTAATTAGAAATCAGTTAGCTTATTCAACAGGTCGCTTTGACAGTATAAGAACAAGTCTATTCAGTCTCCTTTGTGTCAATCTGAATTTGGGATGGGGATTGGGTCTCCGCATAAACATTCTCCCGCATACCCCTGCCCTGCCCTCTAGCGAGTGCTTGGGGTCATAGGTCAAGTTGTCAGAACTATTGCGCCGTATCGACGATGTGTCTGGTTGATTTTACCTATTTTAATAATAAATGTTTCACCGGGTATATTCAAAATTTTAAAAAAAAAATTTGAGAAAAAAATGTTTAAAAAAATCACCAATATAAAATAATAAAAGAAACAATAACAAATAATTTATTTATACATTAAGAACAAGCTACTAAATTAAGATAAAAAAATGTTAGTCTCATAAACAGTAATTTACAACGTATTTTGAAGACTTTTTCACAACACTGTAAATCTTTATGAAAAATTATATGTATATATTTTTTAAGGTTGTATCAAATTGCTCTGTTTTAGTACCAAAAACTAATCAAAAGTTCACCTTTATTACTTAATACATAAAAGTATGCCTAAAATGCAAAATTATTGTGTAAGATAAATTGTAAAAAATGTATTTTCGTGCTTCGATTAATGATAAATAAAATTTCTTGAAATAACTTCCTAAATATAATTAATGAATTTGGCAATTCCACAAAGGAGAAGCTTCAACAATTACCGATGAGGTTTTTAGCAGAGTAGTAGGGGGGGAACACAAGAGGCCAGCTTCACCAGTGCCGTCTGTAGTCCTCGGAGATGTCCTTCTGCAAGCAGCAGAGTTTGCGGCGCAGATAGGACACTTAATCTCCCCGCCAATCGCCACTAATGGCCCATGGTCAGCAGGTGATATCTATTTCTGAATGTAGCATATCGCTCACTCTTTTCAAGAACGTCATAAATAAAAAACTTGATATTTCAGGAGAACGTTTTAAATGTTTAAAAATGTAATACAATGTATTAAAAATAAATATCAAGCCACTTATCAAACTTTTTACTGTGCAACAGATCTTTTTAGGTAAAACCTGAAGGTTTTGTTCTCCGTTTGAAAAATATTTAGTATATTTAAAAAAATAATTAAACAATACCTTTTCTTCAAAATGCAAAAACAACACTGCCCTGTAGCGGGTAAATATTAAGTTAAAAATATGCCTCTTTTGCTGGGATTTAGTACATTTTCTGGGCATTCTGAAAACATGCACAACTGAAAATTGTCGATTTTTGATTTATGACGTTCTTGAAAGGAGTAAGCGATATATCTAACGAGTTGCACCTTTATGGAACTGAAAAAAAGAGCAATACTGTAATATAAGCACAATACCACATAATTTTTAACGGAACTGGGGCACTGATATACATAGCTTGACATTTCGTAAATAGTTTTTTATCTTGCTAAATAATTCAGTCCTCGGATGAAATTTGTAAAAAAAATGTTCACATATTTTAATGTTTAACTTCCTTAATCGAAAAATATCTCCAACGTGTCAAATTTGTGATTTAAGTCATGGATAATGTTTTTTTAAAGTACGCCTTACCATATAGCGGAGGATTTTCATGCTGCATCAAAAGTCAACTCAATGAAAGATGTATACACTTACTATTGTTAGATATAGTGTATGAACTAAGATATTCATTGGTGTAGTATGTATTTACATCCAATCTAATAGAATTTTAACTATAAATTTTATAATTTTTTAAAACAATAGCAACAATGACTCGAAAAGTATTAAGAAATTCTGGTCCCTTAAATATATTTTTTTTAAATATAAACTTTTAGTTATTTAAAAAAACGGTTTGTCTGAAATAAAAAAAAAGTTTTTCAACAATAAAAAATCAATTTGAATTATAATTTCAAAAATGCAAAATTATAATTTTAGAAATGCAAAAACGGCGCACAGTACACATTTTGTTTTCTTTTTTTTACTTTGTTTTTAAGTTTGCTAATATAAATATGTTTCAAGTTCTTTCCTTTCAATTTCGTTTAAATAAGTTATTACTGTAGTATTATTATCGGTGGGGATAAACATATTTTCGAAAACAAATTATTTATTGTGTTAAAAAAACACATTGGAGATATTTTCCATGTGACAATGAAACATTTATCTACACCATAGATTCTCAACGGGGGCGCCCCCCAGCGGACGCTGGAGAAGTCTTTAAGGTGTACTAAAGGTCCTGAGAAGCAGAATTTCTCTAACTCTTCACAAGGGAAATTCTGGTAATATTGTTTCTATGAAAGTTTGTGGCGGCTGGGCACTAGAGCGAACCTATAATCTACACAGTGTTCTGAAAGCTCGCCACAATTTCCGGTCCAGTTTAGAAACTAGGTTTTCATTCTAATCCACACATCTGATATCGGTATTTCACTCAACCACGCGTAGTATTTCGCAATCTAAGATAAAAATAATTGCTGATGTTTTCAAAGAGTAGTACATACTATGTAAATAATATCTACATAGTACTAATCAAAATAAACTCGATTGAACATATGTAATGTATCCCAATGTGATGATATGTGTATGTATAAGAGATTTGCTCTGAAAGAGAAATGTTCACGAAAATATTGCCCCATTGTACATAAACATTACGTGCCCTAGTAATATTGTCTTACATAGAAAGATTTTAGCTATTATATGGATCAGTGGTAAAATGAAACAAACAGGATTAATTTATTGTATTAACATTTTGAATAAAAATTGAATGCAGAAATGCTATTTAAAACCTAATATTATGTTAAGTATTAAGTCTTCGTGCAGGGTATCACACTGGACACGTATCCAGTGTGTCTCTTAAAGTTTGGATGGACAGAAAGCTCTCATTATTTGCAATATAAAATGTTGAAACCTTTATTATCACCGTGTCATCTCGTTGTTTCCTTCATTTGTAAGAATATGTAATTAGAAATAATATCTGTGTGATTTAATTGTTAATTTTATTTATGATGCTTAGTTTGTTTTTCTAAGCACGTAAGGATATAATAAATTTAAATACCCAACTTATTTTGTTTTTATTTTGCTTACCATCATAGAGTATAATCACCTCTTTCACAAAGAAAAGACAAATGGTGCTATTATTATTGAAATCTGTAATAAAGTAAAGTGATATATCAAGGAATGAACACAAATCATCATGAAATGAATTTTTTAAGTTAATCAAAGTGGTAAAAACATTATCATTTCTAGTCACAATAAAATATCGAGGAGGCGTTTACTGGAGAGACCTGTAGAGTTTATTAACCCTTTCAATACTGTAGGGACATATTGCCCCAGAGAATTTCTAATAATTAATAAAATAATTTAAATGCATTGGGATCTGGGATTTTAGTACTGTACGATCATAGGCTCGTTAACAAGTCCAAACCTGTCTGCTTTGTTGCTGTTTGTTGTCTACTTTTTTTCTTTTCTATAAAATTTTGTCAGTCTAGATCAAGAGTGGCCGACCCGTGCCCTTACGTGCGGCCCGCGGCCATGTATGACAAATATTTTTTTAAATATTGGGTCCTTCAGAATGTATTTTAAATCATATTTAGGTTTTAATAACCAATCAAGTTTCTGTAAATACATGAAATACATATACATGGGCAGTCTGAAAAGTTTCCGACCTCAGCATGAAGATGGCACTAGTTGTCAATAAAAATTTGAGCATGTGTTTGGGCATGTTTTAAAAGGTACTCATCGAAATTTCCACCACTTTGATAGATTAGGGTTAAAAATATAGCTGAGTCTATGAAGATGTCGAAAAAACGTGTTTGTTGCATACTTAATCAAGATTTAGGGATGAGAATGCTGTCCGCGCGGTGGCTGCCGCGTTTGCTCACTCCGGACCAAAAACACGTTCGAATGAATGTTTGCACCGCTCTGTTGACGCAATTTAGACGCAACGGGTCAGACTTTTTGACCAAATAATAACTCTAGATGAAACTGGATACTCCATGCTAGTCCAGAAACAAAAATACAGTCCAAACAGTGGACTGCAAAGGGGGAATCGGCCCCAAAAAAGGCAAAAACTGTTCCTTCGGCTGGGAAAGTGATGGCCACTGTTTTCTGGGATAGTCAAGGAGTATTTTTCATAGATTACCTAGAAAAAGGAAAAACTATTACAGGAGCATACTACGCATCATTACTCGATAAGTTGAATACAGAAGTTATGGAAAAATGGCCACATTTGCAAAAGAAAAAAAAAAATTCATCAAGACAATGCGACTTCAGCGGCACACCTCAGCGCTTGCTATGGCAAAAATTCCCGAATTATGGTTTGAACTACTTAACCACCCTCCTTACTCACCAGATCTAGCCCCGAGCGATATTTTTTTGTTTCCTAAGCAAAAAATTGCGCTAGTAGGACAGAGATTTTCATCGAATGAGGAGGCCTTCGTAAATGACTATTTTGCAGGGAAAGACGCGAACTACTATTTGGATGGGTTGAAAACATGGGAGCATCGCTGGGAGAAGTGTATATATGTAAAAGGAGATTATGTAGAAAAATAAAAATTAATTTGAATAAAAAAAGACTTGTATCATTGTTAGGTCGGAACTTTTCAGACAACCCTCGTATTTTCTATTTATTTTTGCGCACTCATTTTTTCAGGCTACCCTTGTCAAGTGTTTAGATACATAATAAACAAAAGTATTTCTGCTTTATAGGAATATATTAAAATTGTGGGGAATAAAAAAGGATAAAAAACTATGTGGATGGAAGAGATAGGGTAGCAAGCAAAACAAAGGTTAATTTATTCACAATATTTATTTAGCTGATGGATTAAATATGTATTAGGTGTGTTGCCGCTGCGGGATTGTTTACACAAATTGAAAAAAATATATAACAATATTTTATCTCGATGAAACTCATGTGAAATCTCTATTTTATCAAGGTAAGGTCACATATATACATACATCAATATTTTCTTGTTATATATAAATATGTATTTTTATATGGATATGCAATTTTCCTTAATGAAAATAGAGGACCAACTGAGGGATTTGAACACAATATATGTTTCCATAGATACCCATTCAGTAATCATCCAGTTATCTACGTGAATAAAAATATATCTCCAGACGAATAATTGGTATCGACAAGTACGGAAAGCGAATGACCCTGCCACGATGCATTCTTAGATTTAACCTTATGAAGGCCCCTTTATAAAAATACACTTAAACACGAATAAAAATATATATGTATTATTAGCATTTTAGTATGTATGTATATAAAATATGCTGAGCGCACAAACTGTGTACTTTATTTTATTTTACTTTGTTTTTGATAGAAGTGTATATTTTTTTCTTTTCAATGATCATTTATTACATATTTGGGTAAGTAATTTATTCAATGATCAAAGAGAAAACACAATAACTTCACTCTGTTTTTGTCCTTATGTTAAACATAAGAAATGTAATTAGTATGTTTGTGCGCTTAGGCATTGATATATCATTTCACCAGAAACCTTCTCTATCTATTGGTATATCTAAAATTTGATGTGTAAAACATGTTCCTTACATTAGCTAACTTTTTTAAGTTGTCTAAAAATGTAATGCAAGATACATCTACAGTACTTTGTGATAAATTCAATCCAATGCAGTATTAAATTTATTGCATAGGTATGCAATGTCTTTGAAACAATTAAGGTTAGCTCAAATCATTTCAATAAAATCTATATGATAAAAACTCTCTAATTGAAAAATTTGCCAAATGTAAATTGATTTATATTTTTTTTAAAACTGTCCCCCGAAAAATGGCTGTTTGTCCATTACATTAATTCATATCTGCCATGACTGTTATAAAAGGAATGCGCGCTACACCATTTAATATCATAAAACCCCTCAATAGCCCAATAATTTTACCATGAATTTTTTTTTAAATATGTAAAGAATAACACAGGGTTTATATTGATGGTTTTGAATACTATCACATATTGAGGCTTAAATGACTTCTAGTGGATTTGTTTTTATGCTTAGTGATATTCAACTGCGTTTACCTATCTTACCCTCGATGCGCACATGATTTATTTAAGCAATTGCAATTACGTCTCCGGATACACTGACTTAAACCGGGTAATTGATGCATATTTGCATCCACTGCTTAACTCCACATTCCTTTAAATATATGCTACGATTTAATTGTGTTGCTTTTGCTTCAAATGAATAGACATGTGCACCACTACTTGTATTTTAGTACTATGAAGCAAATGGTAAATTTAAATAATAAAATTATTTCACTACCATGTTTTTTTTTAGTATTTTGAAATACAGTAATAGCTTTTTTGTTTTGTGTTATTTTTTTAAAGTAATCCTAAAAAGAAATAAAAATATTGCAAGCAGTGCTGGCCACCATTATAATACCAGACTCCAGACAAGAATGGCGATGTGTCCGAATCCATCCATTACGGGCCACAAATTCAATAAATAATAATATCTTAATATTATTATATAAATTACAACGATACACAAAATTTTATTGTAAATTTATCTTATATCAGAATGTGAAAAAAATGCATTGAAGAAAAATAAGTAATTGGTACATACTGTGTAATATGGAATGAATAAAATCATTTGATTTGCCACAATTTGTACCCAAAACGAGACTACAAAAACCATGAATTAAATTGCTCATGCAATGAGTTTTTTCAATGATTTTTTCACCTTGCGTAGGGATATATCAAGATAATCAATAGTCATACTGTATTATAAATACAAGATAATTTTTTTCTGTATTTTTTGGTTGTTGTTTTTTCTTCTTTCTAATACATGTACATTTATGACTAAAAAGAAATGGTGCTAAAAACACCGCCTTAGGATAATAATTAACATTTCTCCGAATTAATAATTCAAGTGAAAATATTACTTGCAAAATTATTATTGTCGCTGCAAATCCATCAACGCTAACTCTTTGTCAACTTTCCAAAAGACTAAAATCAGGATAGACAAGGTACCATTACCGCTGATGATACCGTCACCGCTGTAAAGGTGTTCTAATACTCGACAAGTGTCAAATATTTACTCTACTTTGTAGAATAATTTGAGAATGGTTACGTGGCATGTGACACACCCGGTAATAGATTTGCATCGACGTATAACTGGTTGCTCTCATAAAGATACATATACGTGTAATATTATTCTTACGTAACAGTTACGGGTGAAAAACTTGAAGCTCGTAAGTAAGTCTTGTTACAAAATTATTATTACTGGGGCAGCTTTTCTTCTGGAATCATGGGAGATGTCGCGGGAGTCGGTCTATTGGAGTCCCTCAAGCCCTCTTCACCAAAGCTATGGACGGAGTTGGACCGAGAAGAAACCTTACCCTGAAATGTAAAATAAATTAAATATGTATTACCAACGCGTGACTATTGCATCCACATATTAAATCCTGAACTAAGTTACATTATAACCTTATTACTAAGCCTTATGGCTACACAATGCCGAAAAGACACTGTCGGATCTTTACCACACGCAATGAGCAGATGGTATGTTTGAGTCAATCTAAAAATACAGTGGTTGCTGCGCTTTAACTACTACTCGGAATGTAAAATTAAGCATAATTTATTGTTTTTATTTTAGATTTTACTTGGTAAATACTATTTTCTCTTAAAATATTACATTCCGCATAATTTTTAAACGCCGTATCATGTGTATTGCATTGAAACATGTGTCACAATAGATTTTAAGATATATGTAGTGGTATTTACCGAGTAAAATTTTAATTAAAAATGTATTTATATTACTATATAGTGACTGTCGAATCAATCAGTGAAATAGTAATTAAATAATTTATTGTATCTAAACTATTAACCAAATTGAAATAATCTCTCAAACAAATCATATTAGTCTTGGTTTAATCCTGTTTGATATGAAAATGCCGATGTTGTTAAATGAAGGCTAAAATGTACCTTTTTTTCAATGCCCACACATGTACATAATGCAATATATGCGTTTTCACACCAGTAATGACATGGCAAAAATCATTTACAACTGTAAAAGAAGAAAAAATGGAAAATCAAATACATATTTTATTTTCGCAATAACTTCAGCAAATAAAAAACTTTGAAGGGGACAGTCAGATATGTTCTTTTGCCAGAGTAATGATTATGATACTTAAAAATGGAAATGGTTATTTTCCGTCGATTACTGATCCAATGCACATATCAGTTTGTGGTGAATTGGTTGCACCACGTTATTGTCAAACAACATACGCACTGTAAATCTTTTCTAGGCCCGAACCATTCGTGCCCAAATTATCTTAAAACTTTTTCTTCTTTTTGTAGATCCTAAGGATCTGTTTGTGCCTCCGCTTGTTGCTCTTGGGATGTTAACTCCCAGCTGTCTTTCCACCTTTTTGGAGGTCTGCCTGGGGGTCTGCGTCCTTCAGGGTTTCCTTGAAAAGGGGATGTGGAAGTCTGTCTTCTGACATTCTGTTAACATGCTCATTCCAGTATCCCCTTTGTTGTCGTCCCCACCTCACGATACCCTCTGTCTTACGCATGCTCCGGATGTCGGTGTTTCTTACTCGGTCTCGCAATGTGTTTCCGGTTATGGATCAGAGTTTTCATCTCGAGTCGAGATTTTTTATCGTAAAACACCCTACTTATGATGTATTGATGATGTCTACTTTAGCATTGCATTACTGAGATCACATTTAAAATACATTCTTTCATCAATAATGATAAGCCAGCTCCATGTCTTGCATTAGCATTAGACTTTTCTAATACAATGCTAATATTTCCAGACAAAAAAAGGTTCATTTGCTACAGCTGATTTGGAAGAGCCATGACCTCGTAATACATTGGCAGACTAAATTGAATGAAAAAAAATGTTACCTTGACATTTTCATAAGCACTGCCCATTTTCTCTTCGATAGAGCGGAATGATTCAGAATTCCTCATTTGTCCTAACTTTGAAGTGATTCCGCCAGTCAACCCACCAAATATTGAAGATGTTTTCTCAGCAGTCGATTTAATGACTGACTCGGTTTTTTGATACCTAAAATGTAAAGATAACAGTCACAATAAGTGCATAAAATTAGCATAATAAGTGCATATAATCATTCAATTTAAGGAGATATACTCATAGGGCTATAAAATAATGTATAATATATTTTTATTGATAGGGTTCATATTGGTCTTATTTAGTTAACTATACATAAAACGAGACTAATCCTTCTTAACCTTTCCGGGAGTAGAAAAATTTATGTCTGACTTTCTCTGAGGAGTGTGTTTTTGTACATGAATTTTTTTTCTTCATTAATCGATGTATTATGAAGATAGAAATTATGTTAAAATAATTTAATAAAAAAACACCTATTCGAAATATTTTTCAATTATGACAAAATTACACAAAAATATCCACAGATGTCATTAACTTCATACTAACTGACAGACGGACTTCGACGATCATTAACGTCAATACGCCTTTAAGGAAAATTCTCACTGACGTTCATTTACGTCCATACTCCCGGACATGTTAACAGAATGAAATTTCTGCACTAGCGCGGACCCTGGGCTTAATGTGTTGATACACGGCAGAATACATAAGTTTTTTTATGTAAAATGTAAAATTACAAATATTTTTCACAATCCTTAATACATCTACTATGTATATTATAATGAAATAGTATTTAGGAATAAGACATATCGCTCACTCCTTTCAAGAACGTCATAAATCAAAATTCGTCAATTTTGAGTTATGCATGTTTTCGGAATGCCTAGAAAATTTACTATATCCCAGCAAAAGTGGCATATTTTTAACTTAATATTTACCCGCTACAGGGCAGAAAGTGTTGTTTTTGCATTTTGAAGAAAAGGTTTTGTTAAATTCTTTTTTTTAATGATACTAAATATTTTTCAAATGGAGAAAAAAACCTTCAGGTTTAACTTAAAAGATCTGTTGCACAGCAAAAAGTTCAATAAGTGGCTTGATATTTATTTTTAATACAATGTATTATATTTTTAAACTTTAAAAACGTTTTCATGAAAAATCAAGTTTTTTGATTTATGACGTTCTTGAAAGGAGTGAGCGATATACACTCAATGCAAAGAATACACACATACTTTAGAGGATTCCTCATAATTTTTATAATAAATGCATCATAACATCAATTAATTACAATAAATCAAACAACAAATATGTACAATAAGCGGTAATATTAAAAGCGGTGATGGTTATTATTTAATTTGAGAGTAGTATAAAAAAGATGAATAAGTGGAAAGTAGAATAATATACATACATAGGTAAAAGGTAATGAGTGACTCCTTTATATTTTATTAGTACACACTATTACTTCATTAATACAGTTTGCATTTTTTGTTTAAAGTGAACACTTATTTAGCTGTATTTAAAGAATAGATATTTAAAATAGTAATATGTAGTTCCATGAATAAAGATAAATAATGCTGAAACCATCAGTGAAAATTTATTTTGGACATATCTTTTCTTACACAAATCTAACCATAACGCTACGAAGGCAGCCAAAAATTTCCAGCGGGTGGATTTTTTACACAAATATATAACAACAAAAAAACTTTAATATATTTTTTTAATCGTAATGGTCTATCACATGATCTGATTGTGCGGTTAGCAAACATGAAACAACATGCGTACATACAAAAATCGATTCTGGATTTGGAAGTGATGTTTAATACCATCAAATTTTTTAAAGACTCACGAAACCAAGCATATTTGTACCAAACGCAAAAAATGCACTCATTTAACAAATACATACATACATTTATAATTTCTATACCAATCGTTTGATCATTATGATTTTTATTATATTAAGTACCAAAAGCTGACCAGTCGGCTTTTCGCTGCCAACCGTATACGATTGATTGGAAATGATTCTCACAAGTGTATCACTATATCGACTTCAAATTTGAACTTTTCATTTAAAAAGGGTATTGACTAGGAAATAAAAATTTATAAAATATATATGCCCTATTATTTGTCAAAATTTCGCATGTTGAAGACGATATTTTTTTAATAAACAAAATGTATCTAGAATGAATCACAATTCATAATTTCAACTGCAAAAATATTTACAACATTTTGAGTGTGTCCAAATACTTGTTCACAAAATCTGGATTATCTCCAATTACAGGAGTTATTTTCATATTATTTTTGGACATCTCATCAAAGATGAAGAAGAATATGGAAGTCTGGGCATTTACGGGGCTGACGACCGTCATAGGCTGGTTTAAGTGATCACTTTACACACGTGTAACATTCACCAATTCTACCCATTATTGACAACCACACTACTCAAATTCTTGGAAGTTCTATATATATGAACCAGTTTAGAAACCTTGTTCTTGAATCACTAGAACTTCACTAGAGACATCTATTGGTGAGATGTAAAGAAGCTTTTTACTAAGCAGATAAGAGTTTCTCTAATATAAGAGTTTCTGCTTAATAAAAAAAAGTGTGTAAAGTGATCACTTAAACCAGCCTATGACGGTCGTCAGCCCCGTAAATGCCCATTCTTCCATATTCTTCTTCATCTTTGATGAGATGTCCAAAAATAATATGCAAAAATATTGTCTTTAACATGTGAAATTTTGACAAATAATAGTGCACATTTCATTTTTTAAATTTTTGTTCTTTGTAAATATAATTTTTGAATGAATAGTTCAAATTTGAAATCGATATAGTGATATACATAATTGTGAGAATTATTTCCAGTATGTAGGGTAAAAAAACTGACTAATCGGTGTTTGGTCATTTATGGTTGGCAGCAAAAAGCCGACTAGTCGGCTTTTGGTAGTTAATTTGTTAATATGAATAAGAATAGTTTTGAATTATTAATCATAGAGTCCGACCTGTTAATGTGAGAGTAAAGTGAGGGATGATGATTAGGACAGGTTGTCATTGCAGTGTAAGTAAAGTGGGTATAAAGAGATCACCCTCGGGATAATCGTTACTTACACCGGCGCTTCGGTAACAGCTTTAGTTATTTGTCCGACACAATTTTCCACATTATGATAACTAGCAGCGTAGTCAGCGAAGTAATCCATCGCCCAAAAATAATACAAAAAAATAATAAAGCAATAGTAAGGAATAAAGCAAATTCACAAACAAATAAAATATATAATAATTTTTTATACACAAAAAACATACATATATTGGAATCAAACAGAACTTGTTTTTTTAATGGAATAACCCAAAGAGCCTCTATTTTAGAGACTTGCCTGCTGGTAGGTGTGAAAAATTCCCTAAACCAATTGAAAATAAATATTTATTGAATTCATTTTGCAACTGTCGGGAATCGAACCCGCAACACCAGTATTCCAGTTTAGCATCTACCCAACTAAGCCATGGTGCCTGTCGTGCAAATGATCATATATGTATTCAATATTGGGCCAAATTCTAACATAATTACGGTGAAACTTTAAGTTACCAATGCCCGGGGAGATCAACAGTCAGAGCAAAAAGTCAAAAGTTTAGTCACCGCAGACATTCGTAACCTGGGGTTTCACTGTACAATCAATTGTATTGGATTATAATATGTCTAAAATATGTCTTGTGTATATTTGTGATTTATTTTTTCATCAGAAAGATAATGTTTACACGTTCATTGAACATGACATATTTAAAATACACTATTAAATTCCTCTGACCCTTGGTCACTTGGATTATTTTTTAATCACAAATATTGACACATCTTTATAAGTAAAAAAAAATATCATGCATCTTTTATTAAATAAAATAATTGGTTTATAATATTATTTTGGCAATTGTTAAAAATGTCATGTAGCCCCAGCCCGAATATAATATTGATTAAGATGTTAAAATCAAAACCCTATTTATGAAAAAATGTATATTTGAAATGAATAAAAATTTACAAATCGAATTTATTTATTTTATTATACTAATAAATAGTTAATTAATTCATTATTATTGACGGCAAGAGCTTAGTATTGGTTTTACATTGAAAAGAAAGAGTTTTAAAATAGTACAAGTGAAGTTAGACAAATTGGATTGATGAACTATTTAAAAATTTAGCTTTATCATACACCTAAACAAAAATCACTAATATATATTTTCACTCCCCCTCCTGGGAATCGAACCCAGAACCTCCAGCGCGATAGCTAAAAACGCTAACCATTACACTACGGAGGCGGACATATTAATTTAATATTAATTTATTTAGTATAACCTAACATTAATTTAAGATTAACACATTCATTGCTGGCGTGTGGCGGTCATGTTAACCGTCAACGCGTCTCACGCGGTGTCAGCAATGAACGTATTAACCTGGTCTGGTCCCTGAAGTGCAGGAGTGATCACCTTGCCTTCATAGAAGTAACGATCAAGATAACACTGTGTCAATATGATACAGTGCCCTATGCACCTTTGGGTGCGGATAAGGGTTAGAAGAACCAAAAATAATTACAGTATTTACGATATTTCACTGGCCAATTAATATGATTTTTTTATGCCATTTCGAGCCATTATTCACTCTATGATGGCGATATGTCTAAAATACATTTTATAATGTTTCTAGACAAACATGTTTACGTGATATTTCACAGTGTTTTCATGAATTAAATAAAAGCCGTCTATAAATGATGAAGTGTTTGCTAAATCCAAATTTTCAAATTTACTTAATATAAGCAAAAGATACCAGTATAAAAATATGCTTTAAAGCTAACTCTAAAGTGCATGGTTTTGACAATTGATACATACACATATTGAGCGGATGCATTAATAATATGTCGGCAAGTCATATTTACGATTTGTAGACAAAAATGGCAATTTTACTTACAGTGTAATTACACATTTGAATATAATCATGGTAATAGCTGTTTCAGATACGACAGATGATAATTTTAAAAAAATTGGGGGAGGCCTTGGAAAAAAATAATATTGTCAGTGTGGGCGGTGAGCAAAATGAGGTTGAGAACCTGTGGTGTAAGGTAGTGATCCGCAACTTTTTCTACACAGTAGGTACACCAAAAGCTAAAGTATATAGGTAAAATATATAGACCATTGAAAAATTATTTAGCCATAATAATAATCACATTTAGAAAAAAAAAGACAATATTACGAAACATAATTTCTCAGTGTGTATTAAATACATTGACTGCGACACACTTGTATCAGGCCCACAACACACCAGTGTGCCATGGTATACCAGTTGCGGAGCATTGGTGTAAGGTAATATCAACAATTGGCAATCCGGTAATATCTGGGAAGCGACTCACACTTGGCTTTCCTTGACATTCTTGATGCCCTGGTTGACATCGTCGGTTATCTCCTTCCAGACGGAGATGCCGAGTTTGCGCTTGAGCTCGGAGCTGTGGCGCACCTTGCTGGCGAGCACCAGGCGCAGGGTGGCGATCTCGTCCTCCACGCGGGCCAGCTCCTGGCTCCACTCCGCCTTCTGGCTCTCCACCTCCTCGGGAGTCAGCCCTGCCAACTCTGGCACAGCCTCCACTCCAGGAGATACTTCCGTAGCCTCTTCTACCGCTGCAACAAAATCACGCTCACTTAACAACTTGACCAACATGGGTTTCTGTAAGGAATCTGGGTGACACAATGGTGACGAACATCTCGCTATCGTATATATAGCACCATAGTCTAGCAAGAGCCATTCTCGATTAGAAAGCGGTCTTTCTCTTAGAGCTACCTAATAACTTAAATAGGATAAACCAAAGTGAAAGAACTAGCAATCTTTTACTAATAATCTTCCACTACCTACACAGTTTTAAAAAAATTAAAAATTAACAACAGTGACATCTATACAGTATTTCAGAGAGCTACATTATTTCCTTGTGTTGGCATTCTTTTTTTCAAAATACGATAAAAAATTAATAATTTCATTCAATGCCCTATCACTAACACTCTGCATTTCATTAAATGATCCAATGATTAATTTATGTTTCGTTTCAATTTTAATTTTTAATTAAATATTATAAGCCTTTTCTTAATTTACCTGTTTATTTTGTTATTGTGCTACAGTACAGACTAAGAAAAATAAACAAATGTAAAATGAATGATTTTTCAAACAATTTATAAATTGTTTAAAAAATACTTATTTTTATTGAACTCTTGTAAAAGTTAAACAATGGGATGTTTTGTGTACAAATTTTGTAAATAATTAATGGTAATGAAGAATGCCACAACAAGGAAAAAAATACATTTAGCTCTATAGAGCATTCCATACATCATTATAATGCTGTACATAAGATTTTTCTACATGCTTTTTAAAACCTCTAAGTACATGAATTATTTTATGTCTAGGGCCTATGCAAAGGTATATATTAACCCTTCACAAAGTAAAACCACTAATGGTATCAACCTACACTAAGAGGCGTATTTAAAAGACAATATAAAGAAATTAGCATTATCATTGGAATGTGGGTATAAGATATTTTTAACTTATACAGGTTGACTTTTATGTGCTAGTTTAATGTAATTGCATCATGTCTATCGGTGTTATTTTTGTTTGTTTAAATGTTATAAAAAGTGTTTCATAACTCTTTTCAATAAACTTATTATAAAACCAGTTCTCTGTAACCTTTTGGGATAAAATGACCTAAACCACTTTTTTTTATTCATACAATGATTGGCGCAGCTTGAATTACATAGTAAGTTTATTTATAGTCAAATACAGAGCGTCAGGGATCCGTCACCCAGGATGTCCACTGTTGACAATTCGTCGGCAGTTCGCGGACCTGACTTAGGAGAATGCAAGAGAGCTGGCAGCCGACAGAAGAGCCTGGAGGCAGTTTGTGGACTCCATATAGTCTATATAGATGAATGAAAGAATAATCTAATACAAATATTGGGTTCGGTGCCTCCTAGTTTTAATTTCAGCAAAGCGTAGACATGAAATTGATAAGCTTGTTTCATACAGTTTGTAAAAAAAGTATTTCAGTATCAGCTGACAACCATATGGATAGAGACGTCCTTGCCCAATATCTTGGTCATGCTCCTGCCCAAGATGACCGAGAAGAGGATGTGATAATACGTCGGCTCCTCTTTTTCCCTCCTCAGACTTAGACTCAGTCCCGAGACCGATTGCTGACGTTTTATTTTTTATGTATCATTTTCATCATCCAAAATCATTGTTTTTACTAATATATAATTTTTTTTTAAATATAACTTTTTAAACACCTCCATTTCCCAGGCCGAGGAATTTTTTGTAGTTGTTTTGACTGGATATTTTGACAAGATACGGCTTGGACAAATCTTGGAAGTGAACGCGGACGTCTCTCATTTTCTTTTTGAAAATGCGGAGTCTCCTCTTCCGGTTGTCCACGATGAACTCCGTCTCTATGCAGAGCATGGTGTCGGGGAGCGTGTCCAGCTCCAGGGGTGGCGCCTCCGCGGCCATGTCCAGCGAGCGCAGCGCGGACCAGCACTCCTCCTCCGCCCCCTCGTCGGGCTCCTGGTCCAGGCTGGGGGTGGCCCCCGACGCCAGCTGTATGAAGTAGGGGTCCTCTATGTACTCCAGACTCTGCGGCTCGCCCTCGTTGTCGAAGAGGGAAAACATCGTATCATTTTCCTCGGGGAATCTTTCATTCTCCCCGGGAGCTTCCGATGCTGTTTCCATTTTCTTAGCGCCTTCGTTCGGCATTTCGGTGATCCCGGCATCGGCTGGCTGTCATGTCCCGAGCGATGAGAGCATGGGCGCGCGCGCGGCTGCCCGCGGCGGCGCGGCTGGCGGAGCGCTGCCACGTCGCGAGTGCGCGGGACGCGAGCGGCGCGACTACCTGCGGCGAGACGGAGTTACTAGAGACGGAGCCAGGCGGACTACAGGCTGCTACAGCCGGCTGGAGGCTACTAGAGGCCGAGCCTCTCGACTCTTTCTCTTCGCGTAACGGTAAATGTATCACCCCGTTTACTTTCCGGAAACTATATCGTTAGTCATCGTAGCTATCCGCGTCCGCGATAGGCACAACAAATATTACCAACCAAAATTGATATTATTCGTGATTTACGCAGTGCAATGTTTGCGGAATTATTTAATTATTAATTATTAAGTTAAAAATTGTAAATCACTTACGTAATAATAAATAATACGTATTAATGTATCAATTTGGATATCCAATCCACATTCGAAAGATCAATAATGTAAAAAATCGTGTGGCTCTCAAACTATAATTTGTTCAATTTCCGTTATATTACTATTTCAGCACGTGGATAAAAATCAGGAACACATCGTTTAATAATTATTTCGAAGTATATATTTTCTTTTTTTTCGTAAAATATTATCTAGAAAATGAATTTAATAATTCTTCCGTTCGTATGCAAATTGCAAGGCGCAGAATATTTGTTTTCCTGGTTAGATCGTGACGTGAGAAATAACAAATTTATCACGTTTATTTCGCTACTAACAAATAAATAAAACGGAAAAATTCCAAAACATGGATGCAAATTTATTGGTAGCCAAGCGGATATTAACAAAATCTATTTACCCCGATTTAACCTCACCCCCTTATCCATTTAAATTCATATTTTTCTAGTGCACTACAGAACACAT
Source organism: Brachycentrus maculatus (assembly GCF_059751285.1). Taxonomy (NCBI): domain Eukaryota; kingdom Metazoa; phylum Arthropoda; class Insecta; order Trichoptera; family Brachycentridae; genus Brachycentrus; species Brachycentrus maculatus. The sequence continues at coordinate 2,982,999 of NW_028280759.1, read as the reverse complement.
ATGTACTTAAAATAAAATTAAAAATAATAACCTGACATCCATCGAAAATCAGTACAAATTAAGAAAATTGCTTTCGTTCGTTCAAGAAACGTTAGTTAATAAATCACTTGTTAAATCGCCTTATATTTTATCGTATTTCGATTCGCTATCAATATTATTAGAAAAATATCATTTTACTCCCCGAATATATTCAAAAATAGACGCGAAACCTATACTTATGGTTTCTAAAAAAAATTGACAAAATAACAGAACAACAGGGATACGTTTTTTTACACGTTAAATGACAAAACTAAAATTTGTCAATTTTGTAATTCACAAAAAATCGGTAATTTGCGTATTTTAATAATATAATGTACTTAATTTTTCTATTTGACGATGGGTTCTATAGTTAAATCATTTTTAATATAGCTTTTGATTGAGGTCACTGGTGCCCACCATGGCGCTGCGGTCCAGCACAGGCGAGGTCACCGGTGCCCCCCCATGGCGTTTAACGTGTCAAACTGTATTTCAGAAAAGAAATGTTAAAAAAAATACTTTTGTAAAATATTGCCAGTATTATAACGAATTTAATATTAGATATTTAAACTCTTAGAAAAACCTAGATTTCTTGAACGGCGGCTGATTTATTATAACGGGACATAGTGCTTTACAAGTAGGTACCTACATAATGTAAATAAATACACTTCACAGGTCTCTGAGGGCGGAGAACATATACGTGCACTTGCGGGTCGTGAAGCCGATTAGTGAAAAGAAGACATAGTGACATCAAACTAATGACACCTGAGCCGAGGGACTAGTGGGGTTTATTTTCAACTAAGGGGTTCCGGTAATATTTGACCGGATGGACCGTTAGTGACTACTTATTCCATACATATTGAGAAACGCTGCGATTGGAAGAATAGCCAAAGTATGGAAGACTTTGACTTAAAACCCCATTTTTTTAATAGGAGACTGCTAAACCCAAATTTATTTGTGAGCATATTACGTAGCGCAGCATATTTTCGCGTTTGAGAGAGATTAAAAAAAATTCTATAGTTGTACTTGAAATATGTATTTGAAAGTGAAACATTTTGGATATTATTTATAGATTTGGCGTTTAATTTGCAGAATTCCATTTGAATTTATATGTTAAATATTAAAATAAAACACTGATTAAGTAAGTATAGCAATACGTAGTTAATACCAGTTTTTTTTCATGTAACGCGGGGTAACGACGTTCCAGCACCTTTTTTCATTGATATTTATTTTTTAATTTTCAAAATCAATTAGACAAAACAGTGTTTGCGCATACGTAATTACAATCTATTGTATATTTATATAATTCGTCAAAATGATAAAATATGGTATTGTAATGAATATTTAATGATATTTGAATATATATATTTTTTTAATGTAAAAAGCTTGACATGAAGTGAGTTCCGGGACCTTTTTTGTTTTTAAAAAAACCTGGTTAGTACCATTACTTAAGTACCTAGAATTGTTTAGCTATATTAGGACCCTCAGTCCATTTAATCTTCACATTGGTTTGAAAATGCCATAACAAGGCGAAACAACTGTTAGAAATTTTATTTTTATGTGTTTTCAATAATAAAATATAATTTTAAAGACTCTAAAAATTAGTGTTTGATTTTAATATTTGATACACAAATATTGAATATTTTCTATTTTTAGCCCTAAGTGTTATATATTATTTAAATTAAACCGTTACAGGTATTTGTTGTATGCTAAAAATACGAATGACTCAACATTTTGTTAAAGTCGGTCATATTAATTACTGCGGGCTACTTTCAGCCAAGTCTCTAACAATGCCAAAAAGTTAACTCCGCAACTGTACTATCGCGAATATGTACGTACTAGTACTGTAGGTATTTACGATATAAAAGTGCATATCATTTCGGATTCACGAACGGTCATGGTCGTCCGGGGAAAATAAAAGCAATAAAGATGTTTCCGCCGTTATTTTCTCAGATTTGAAAGATTCAAACCATAGGCTACCACGAACGGAGGCGGTATCTTACTGCAGCTGTCGGTCTTCAGGGTGTATTTAAGGTCCTGGTAGACACAAGGGAGGGTTGGAGAAGTGGGGATTTTTTTATTTCTCCCCTTTCTCTATGAGGGGACATTCTGGCAATTTCCCTCTCTCCGTCGATGACAATTTTTTTGTAGGATGGCGCTAGATAAAAATGTTGGGAATCAGTGATTTATACGGTTCACAACAGCGAAAAAATTTATAAAACAGAGTAACTCGATTAAATATTACAAAAATATATATCAATACATATTAACGTGAAAACGAAAGCGGTAAAAATATTTTAACCGCAATATCAGATCAATATCTCGACCACTATTTAGCGTAATTTTATTTTGTCCTACGTCAGTTTATTTATTTGGCTGGGCAAGTATCTATTGCCCATTCTCTGGAGAAAATATAGTAATATCAATACGACTAAGTGACCCTCTATTTTTCAGTCACGGTTATGCGAAACAACCATTTGATTTTGAATATATAAGCGCCGATTACTTTGATACTCTTTCTATCTGAAACTTGACGATGACCTAATTAAATATAATCCATTTAATGAATGGATGAATGAAGATAAAAAAATGCATACATGATAGGGTATAAGGTAAAAACACCTAGAAAATGTTTTTGTAGTATCAATATATGCAAGAGAGACTGGCGATAAAAAACACAAGAGAATGTTGAAAAAAAAATGGTTTAAACCAATTTTCACTTCAGTGCATACTTCAAGAGACATTTTTGTACATAATGCAATGGTTATTCTTATGAAATATAGCAACAACAAAAAAGACCGATCATATTTTTAATTTAAAAAATATGTAAAATTAAGTTATTTACAAAATCATACGAATTTGAAATTAACATAATTTTTTCATGGTCAAGAGTACGATCAAATATATAGCGAACCTTGAAAAAAGTGAGAACGCGATGGCAAAAATCAATTGTCGTACCTACGTACAAGTACTCAAGGATTGATTATGTACGAAAGTAAGTAATAAGTATATACATATTCCTCGACTTATGACCGAGATCGGTTTCTAGACATCGATCGCAAGTCGGCTTACTTAAGAAAGAGTAACAACAAAAAGACTAATAGATGGAAAACTTTCTATCACTTTCAACTTGTCTAAGAAACTTATTTTTTCCCAGTTTCATTATTTAGACGTTTTTGGGAAAAAATATTCACATAAAAAATTACTAAATCCGAAACGACTGCCATCAGAAATGTAAACCGTACTGTATAAACACGAAAGATAAAATAAAAATAAGATATACATATTTTATATGAAACGAATTGCATTTCCTATACAAAACAGTTAGATAAATCCACACATTAATGTTATGAGATGTATGATAAATGTATGAGGTTAAATACAAGGCCGTAAGTGCAAACCGTCGTCAGTCGAGGACTGCCTGTATTTTTAATGGATTGGGACATTAATAAATAATGACGATAGTTATCGTTTTCGTTTCGTATGATTTTCGGCTTTAAATACATCATAAAAAATTCAAATTTGACTGTTTGAAATGGAAAATATATACGAATATATACGTCGTGTTTATTAAAATTCAAAGTAAAATTTTTAAAAAATCAAGCATATGGTCTGTGTTAATGTCGGTTAGTATCACTTAGAATCAAAGTCTTAAGGTGGAGACTGACCGGAGCATTTCGTCGTAACGTAACACGTTACGATGCGAGCATTCAGGCAGTCAGTACAGCGAGCCGAGCGCTCCATCCATAGTTTCGGATGCTCGGTGATGCTCCCCGCGAGCGATGTTACGACGAAATGCTCCGGTCAGTCTCCACTTTTAGATTCTCAAAGTATTTAAAGGTAAAACCCACTAATAAGAATACATTAATTACACATAATACATTAAAATTATGTTTCAACTCATTAGGATAGAATTATCAAATAAAAATATTAAGTTTTTTTTGTGAAAAAACTAATTTAAATTAAAAATATCGCTCACTCCTTTTAAGAACGTCATAAATCAAAAAACTTGATTTTTCAGGAGAACGCTTTTAAAGTTTTAAAATATAATACAATGTATTAAAAATAAATATCAAGCCACTTATTGAACTTTTTACTGTGCAACAGATCTTTTTAGGTAAAACCTGAAGGTTTTTTCTCCATTTGAAAAATATTAAGTAAATTTAAAAAAATAATTAAACAATACCTTTTTTTCAAAATGCAAAAACAACACTTTCTGCCCTGTAGCGGGTAAATATTAAGCTAAAAATATGCCTCTTTTGCTGGGATATAGTACATTTTCTGAGCATTCCGAAAACATGCACAACTGAAAATTGACGATTTTTGATTTATGACGTTCTTGAAAGGAGTGAGCGATATATGTATTATTAAAAATTACACAAATTCAACTAGAACATGATCGGAACTAGTAGCGAAAGATTCCTCCATGCCTAATATACCATAGTTGTAGGGAGTGAAAAAACATTTTGATCTTACTGCGTATTTTTTACAACAATATTCAAAGAGAGGCATTTTACCAAATTAATTCTTTCTAAATTTTCTTATTTCTATTGTGTTTTCAACGACGGCAACTCGTCGTGCTTTCTCTTCATTGTGTTTCGCGGTCCGGCGATAAGAAGTTGGAGGAGGTAGGGAAACAGGGAGGTGGGTGAGGTAAGTGCGGTCACGGAAATGCAGTCTCTAGACTTCGAACCAAGGATGCCCAGCCGGTCGATCGCAAAACAAAATTTGGTCGATCCCGAAAATGGCATATCATAAATTTAAAAAATATATTTTTTAGGTGATTATCGGATATGTGGTATGCCGCTATTGACATATCACTTGTTCCGTCTTTGTAAGTTTAATGGTGTTGCAAGATGTAGAAATAATTTATATGTAAAGTTTCAAATTCAGTGTATCCGAATCAATAAAAAATATATATATAATTTTTATGTTTTTTTTTGCTACCTCAAACTTGGATTATATTTATTTATTTAAACTTCATGTACAGAAAATAAATAAGTACATTGGCGGGCTTATTTCTAAAAAGCAATATATTTCAACTAACCAAAAACAGAATAGTGATTATATGTATGATATGTATTTTTTTTAAATTATAATTGAATTATTTAGCAAGCACATGTAATAAACATTTTAGCAAGATTGAGTAAAGCATCAAACAAACATCAAGAGCGAGTAAAATTCTTATAGGAATCATGTTAGAGTCGATCGCTAAAAAACTGCAATTGAAAAGTAGCTACTTTAAGCTAACTACCAGCGTAAAAATGGTGGGACAAGTCTAAAAGAAGAATACCCAACTTTTTTGATGTTGGGATTTTTTTTCAATATAGAACAACAAAAAAAGATGTTTGAAAAAAATAGAATCATTGGCATAAAACAATGGTATACCATATATCCAACATTTACCGAAATAATAATACCGACCGGTTTGGCATCCTTGCTCTATGCAGTGGACTGATTGTAATTAATTTGGTACATTTATTTCAAGTCGGTAACTAGCGAAAAAATGCGGGAAAAATCTTTAAGAGTAGAGCACATAATGCAGTAGTAAATTATGAATACTTTGAGCGGGGGAATAATACATTAATATATATTAAGAATTAGTAGCCATTTTTATTTATTTTATTACAAACTAATTATCACTCTTTCAAACCACTAACAAAATATTCATATGGGTTTACAATATTTGTAAAATGTACGTATCAATGTATCAATATGGTCAGGAGTCGTAATAATCGTCGGGTATGTATGAGGAGATGCATGAATGTAAAAGAGGCGAAGAATGTTTGCAAAGACAGAGTGGTGTGGCGTTCGATTCCCTCTGCCTACCCCTGCGGGGAAGCGGCGTGATGGTTTGTTAGTTGGTTAGTTATGTATCAATATTGGAAATGGGAATAAATATGCACATCCAAATTTTGGGAGCATATATCACGTTAATAAAAAAAATGTACAGGGGTTACAGACCTCTTTATCGAGAAAAAAAAGGTAATTACATTCACTCAATTTTCTTAACAAATTTATAAAGAATACATTTTTGAAATATGTGATGAAATTGTTTTACATAATTGTAAAACATGTAGGTACATATTAAAAAAATATTTAAAAAAAAACTCTACTTTTGTAACATTAAAAAATACACATGACGGGAGCTGCGTTACATATAACATATACTACCAGAAGACAGGCCTCTAAAATAGAGCCTTTTCTTTTTATTAAGATGAAGAAAAAAATATGAATATTAACGATCAGCTTTACAAAAAAAAATTGCCTCCATTCCAAATTAATCATAATAAAAATAATATATGCATTTCATAGTTATACTATGTAAATTTTAGCAATGGCAAAAAAGAAACCAGAATTAAACACTGTAATAAAAACCAGAGACCTATTTGAAGACTGCCTTTGTCCAATAGAATTCAATCATAATTGATCAATATCTGGTGGTACAAACAAGTTATCAGGACATTTCAAATAAAGTCAAGTGATACATACGAATCTGACTTGTAAATTGAAAAGATAGATGAGTGTTACAGTTGGGTAGACAGACATCTGACTTCAGTTTTAACGAACGTTAAAACTGAAGAAAAAACTTAGAACTGAAGAAACATAAGTTTTTTTTCGCCATAACGTAACGTCGCTCGCGGCGAGCGCCCCGACTACGGATGGAGCGCTCGGCTCACTGTACTGACTATACGAATGCTCGCATCGTAACGTGTTACGTTACGACGAAATGGCTCGGGTCAGTCCCCACCATAAGTTTTTTTTACAATTAATATTAGTTTAATGATGTATTCTTCACAACGACCTTCCCTATTCAGTGTTTGTCATTTTGATAATATAGAATATTTGGAGATTTAACGACAAAAAACATTATCTTCTCTCATGCATCAAAATTTAACACTATTGATGAAGTCTTATTAATATTTGTATGTGCAAAGGAAGATTACTGAATGGATTTTTTTTCTAAAGATGTATTTCTTTTCGAGAGTAGATGTCGAGTTTTAAAATAAATTTTTAAAAATACAGTTACTCAATCTGAAGTTTTGATACTTTATCGTTTGACCCTAACAGCACCCAATGCCACATAGTGCACTGTATCAAACAGATGCAGTGCTTAGTTGACCGTCAATCTCATAAAGGCACGAGCAGTCCTGCACTTCAGTTAGCAATCCAAGGCTGGGATTCCATACAGAAATTATCGTTTTCATTACATAGCGTACATAACTTAATTGAACAAAATTATATATGTTAAAAAAAAAACAAATATTCATTTAAAAAATAATCCACATCTTAAACATTCTAACGATTTGACGACCAGTTGAAAAATGGCATTAGAAATAAGTCACAAAGTAAAATTAAGATATATCGCTCACTCCTTTCAAGAACGTCATAAATCAAAATTGACAATTTTAAGTTGTGCTATGTTTTCGGAATGCCCAGAAAATGTACTATATCCCAGCAAAAGAGGCATATTTTCAACTTAATATTTACCCGCTACAGGGCAGAAAGTGTTGTTTTTGCATTTTGAAGAAAATGTATTGTTTAATTATTTTTTTAAGTATACTAAATATTTTTCAAATGGAGAAACCTTCAGGTTTTACCTAAAAAGATCTGTTGCACAGTAAAAAGTTCAATAAGTGGCTTGATATTTATTTTTAATACATTGTATTATATTTTTAAATTTTAAAAACATTCTGAAAAATCAAGTTTTTTATGACGTTCTTGAAAGGAGTGAGCGATATCTACACCGCATAGTCAAATTGTCTTCCATGTGGAATGCCTGCAGGAGTTCAAAAATCACTTATATTTATTTTGTACTCTGGAAATTAAACCCAGGACATTGTGCATTGACAACGATTGCAGTATTCAATCAAATATAACATTCTAATGGGCTTAATACTAGTACTCTATTGATACGAATAATTAAAAATTGACAAATAAAGTTATATTATACAAATATAAAGGTAGATTCAAACCCCAGTCCTTTTTATTACTAAGACTGTTATTTTATTATAATTTTTGTTCATTTGCTTGCTACACCCATGTTTCATGTAAGTTCGGTTAAAACGTATTATTTAAAAATATTATATAAGTCAGATTCATTTAAGTACTGAGAGAAAATACAACAAATAAAAAAAACGACAACCCTCAACCTGTGAATCTTATCTATTCAATTAGCCATCTCAAATTATAGATTTTTATAAATATTTTGATAAAGTATGAAAATGCTTAATTGAGAAAATAAATACGTAAAGATGTCTATCTACCTTTTCTAAACCTTAAATTAAACACCTAAAAATTATATTTTTATACATTCGCAACTCCGGCATTGGACTGGTGATAAGTGGGTGTCTGAGAAAAAAACATGAAAATTTTGCGGATAAGTATGACAGTTGGAAAAACGTATTTACTTAATTGAATAAGTAAAAATGATTTCTCTTAGTAAAAACTAATCCAGCTGTACACTGTTCGTTAAGTACCCTAGTAAAATATATGGTTTAATTTTGATTCAATTCAGTACTCCACGCTAGGTAGTTGAAACCGCTTGGAAAGAGATTTTATTTGATTTTATTATTTGACAGTTTGTTTCTTAATATTATTATTTAGCGTATATAAGAATAAGATATTTAGATCACAAATACAAAACATTATCAGTCCATAGAATCGTGTAAAATTAATGCAACTAATCATTAGTGTACATTTGAAAATTTAATTAAAATATACTTACAATCCCCAGCCTTCCAGGAGGTTCTGTCAGTATTCATGTTGTTAGGTAATAAAATAATGATTACAACCACAAACACTTATTATAAATAAATAAAGGGTTGCAAAACGTGCAATGACTGCCAGGAAACCCAAATTAAAGAATACGGGTAGATTAGATTTCAAGATCGACTTCGCCGAAAACGGAAAAATACACAAATGTGACGTGTAGAGACATAGACAATAAAAGTCATAGATAAATATATGATGCTTCTAAATAGAATAGTTCTGAATTGTTCCTTGGTTTCTCCAAAAATTATGTATAGGTATTCCGAGAGTTTCCGGCTGGCGTTTCATACCTGAATCCCATAAAAAATCAATTATAAAACACTATCCACTCAGAAAAAAATAACGTGTACTTGAACGTAGTTTTACTGTGAGATTCATGCATTCGCATTTCCTAAAGAGATTGGTCGAAAACGCAGGTGAAAAACGAGCGTTTGCTGGCTACCAAATAATTTTCTATATACAGGTACCTATTCCACATTTATAAAAATATTAAACAGGTCAATATTATAGCTTTTAACGATGTATCGATGTTTTTTTTTTAAATCGAAATGTCGACAAACCACTTCCCTAAATTCTACAAGTTTATATCATATTTTATAGTCTATGGTGAATGTTTTTTTTTTCAACCGGCTGTCAGTTGATTTTTTAATTTATGCTTATAAGTGTTATTTTTTGTTATTATTCCGTGATCCCGTATTATTTTATATGATATATGATTGTTATTAATTTGCATTATCATACATTTCATAGTAATTGTATTTCAATTGCATTTGCCGTCTGTAAATTCAACTTTTCCAATAATTCCGATATTTTCAATTGATGCAACTGTTTTTGTTTTGTAAAAAACGTGTTTTCGAAGATGTCCAACTTGAATAACCCTTGCAGACTTTGCAATAGTTTAAGTAATCCTAATACGGATGCCGTTTTTTCAAATGAAAATGAAAGTTTAAATATCGATGATAAAAAATATATTTATATATTAACAAATAGATGATATCATGACCCTAATTTTGGACTATCAATTCAAAACGTTATTGATGTAGACAAAATAAATATTTTTCCTGGCTAAAAGTCTTATATGACCCTTATGTAGTGATGTATTATACAGTTGTACTTTTTATTTTATTGAGTACGCTGATTCTTAGATTTAAATGATGAAATAATAATCATTAAAATCATTCATATTACTGTTAGAGTTTTTTCTGGGATATTAAGTCGTGCGACTTGCCTTTGCAAGAAGCGCTAACGACGTGGCATTATACTGGTGCTATCAGCAAGATAATTAGTTTAGAAGTTTATTATTATATCTATCAAATAATAAACTTCAAAACCGGTTTGCCCGTCTCAATGGTGTAATGGTCAGCGTGTTTAGCTACTGTGCTAGAGGTCCCAGGTTCGATTCCCAGTAAAAATAAATATTAGTGATTTTGCACTCTAACGAGTCGCAAGTTTTGTTCAAAGGCAGGTTATACATTAAACAATATCTTCCCACAAAAAGGCACAGATTTGGCATCAAACTTTTTTTCAATACAATAATAATATGGGAGGTGTTGATAGGTCTGACATGCTAATAACATTTGTTCAGTGTGTTCGAAAGACAATAAAGTGGTACAAAAAAATAGCTTTTCGAACAATCAATGTCGTTCTTATAAATGCCCATGCCATGTATAATTTCAAATCAAAGAAAAATATCAGTTTGACAGATTTTCATTTAAAAGTAATAAAACAATTAATTCATAAGTATCATGTTCCTGGGTCAGTAATGAAAATAAATCAAGTTGGCGAGTACCCGCTGAGGTTAGCCGAAAGACATTTTGTTGTGGACGTACCACAAACAGAAAATTCAAAGCGAAAACTGATTTACAGGGAGTGTTATGTTTGTAGACACTCAAAGAATGGCCCTAATCGTCAAACTCAGACACGTTTCTGGTGTGCTGAGTGCGGTGTTGGCTTATGCCCCACCACGTGTTTTCAAATATACCACACCATGGAATCTTATTCATTTTTATTAGTTCTGCGCTCCTAACAATCCTGTGGTCACCCAACACGAAGCGCATGTAAGTGTATGAGTGTATGGCAGAAATTTATCTTAGAGACCTTTAGAAAAATATACCATAATTAAATGTGTAAATAATTATAAAAAAACTAATGAAAGTGATTACCAAAAGTATGTTCTTGACGCAGGAAAAATAATTTTTGCGATGTGATTAAAAATAAAGTGGCTGAGAATCATTTCCACCATCATCTTTTCCCCAATTCATTCACAGTATACCGCCCTTGAGGTAGTATTTTACGAAAATGGCACTATATATATAATCCAAATTTATTATTACTCAAGAGGTCAATATTAGCACTTTATTGCCTACATAAAAATATGTCATTTGTATTCTTTACTTGCTGTCAAAAGACAGCAAGTAAAAATGACAAACCATTGATATTTTTACCCTTTTTTATTATCAAAACCATCCTTGATGAAAAGATCAATGATTGATGATTTGAAAAGGCAATTTAACATTTTTGTTTTTTGTGGATGTAAATTCTGTACAAACCAGAGATTTTTATGATGACTTGTTGTTTTGAAGCACTATGCAACTTTTGTCCCAGTTATTAAAAAAAGTAGCCATGACTGAACTAACATTTTTTGTGGAAATGGGACCGCTCCTTAAACAACAAGGGAGTTTAAATGGATGATTGAAGAATTCAAATAACAAGCACATATTCCACCATCATACCTTTTTATTATTATTATTTAAAGTATAGTATTTTATCAACAATATACATAAACATGGTATATATTTTTTATGAATATTTTATAAATAAAAAAACTCTAATAAAAAAGTCTGCATAAAAAAGTACATACATGTTACTTGTATGGTATAAATATACTGTTCCAGTATGCAAACTGTAAATAAATTATACTCGGGAAACATTAATTTTTTAATGGACATACTTGTCAGCATATTCAGTGAAATGATATGTATAATTTACAATATATACTTATTTTTTCCACAGTAAAAATTCCCGGAAAAATATATGATTAAAATGCATTTAAGTAATAAAGTTTTACTTTGGAAAATAATTAAGTATACATATCATATCTATAATAATATCACAAATAAGGAATATTGTTTAGAACCTATTCCAAATACATTTTTATTTAAAATCATTTAAAACACTAAAATAAATGTCGTTTTATGCCACACAAGGTGCCATATCTTCAGAAAACACTTGATCCAACCAGATGACGTAAGACATGAGATACAGACACGAATGTATTTAGAGATTGTATTGTATTTAGGGATTAACCTTATTCATTTATAATGTTTTACACACATTCACTTTCATTTTTAAGATATATAAACTGAATATGTTATACATTTTCAAACAAGGCAACTAATAAATATATATTTTTTTAAATTTAAAAATCCTGATGTGAGAGCGCCCTTGCTCCACTTAGTAGCCAGGTTAATAAACGACCTAGAGTTAAGAAAAGATCGGTTACAATAGATCTTAGATACAGGTTGCAGTGACGTTTGGATCCTTGACAGGCATTAACAAGAAAAAAATTGTTAATTTTTGAATTTTTTCTGTTCTCTCGATATTTAAATAACTATAATGTTTCTTCATTTAAATAACTATAGTGTCTTCTTGGGACAGGTGAGTAATATACCACCAGTAGAGGATACATTGTTTCAACAAAAAGAAAAAACATAACAAGTAAAATGGAATATGAGAAAGAAAGAAAAAAAAATAACCATAATTATTTCAGCATAAATTGGTAAACAAAAGCTGCAATTAAACAAGACAATTTCAAAGGGTAGATGCCTGTATCAAATATATTGATATGTCCTCTCAACAGCACAATAATAATAAAACAGAAAATTATTGACCTTTTTCCGGCAAACTATCGTTATTGAAGGTTAAAAAAATATAATTTTGTTTTAGTAAATCTGCTAAAAATAAATATATTCATGATCTGGAACAAATTCAAAATGATAGTTGATAGATTTCTCTTTACCGAACTGGTGTTAATGATATTTTGCCGGGAAAGGGTGAACATTGTTTATAAAGAATATTAATTATTCTTAAAAAATACCACAGTTAATTATATTGAATATAATTACATATACATATTGTACACGTCAGTTTTTTTTTAATTCTTATGGATACCTTTATTTTACAGGTAACATAATACTGGTTTTTCTTCAATTTGTTCAGTAATCACTTTTAAATCTGGTTCAATTGTGATTTCAGGCTTTGTAATTACAATTTTTGTGTTTGCTAAAAAAAAATAATGTAATGATTATTCTATTTTGACAATGTTTATATTAAAGTAAAAAGTACAGCTGAGGCCGGTTATAACGGGTTTTTGTATGTATATACAAAATACAACTGTATAGTTGTACTTTTGTGTGCCCGAAGGCAGCGTAATAATCGGCTTCCACCGTAATAAATTTGACGTACTGTTTTTCCCAATGCGAGCTTCATGCGCAGCAAGTTCAAGGGGGTGTTTTCTTCTTTTATGAATCCTGCAGTTAGAAGCATCGACAAACATTCTCGGGCACCAGAGGCACGCAAAGGGCATTGTGCCAGTGTGCTTATTAACATGAGCCTGAAATATAAATGCATTACAATAAGATATAACCAACAGCTAAAGCAGATTTAAACTGAATAAGGGCGGGAAACAGGGGGTGAAGAATAGCTTAATAAGTTTTTTGGGAGGAAGTTTTATTTTATTTTTTTAAATATATAATGGCGTTACATATAAAATATTTTGCTTTTGCCAATGTCAAGTCAATTCAATAATATTACTTAATTATAAAATATGATAGACTTATTATTAAACTGTAAATTAATTCCGTTCAATTTAAAAAAAATAATTAAAAGTTTGTAGATAATTGGGTTCCTGCTCGCCAGGATGAGATAGATATCTGTAGGGAGGGAAATAATCGGGGCCAGAGTTTTAAAAAATGTTAGCATTTGGTCATTTACTGCGCAAATAAAGAATATATGGTTAAGGTCTTCCTCTTTAAAACGACACTCGCAAATGGGGGACTCAAAGACACCAATCTTCGTAAGGTGCTCTCTCGTACAGCAACGTCCCATCACTAAGTCAAATATTTGTGAGTATCGACATTGTTAGATTTCTTTTTAATTTGTATTTCTCTATCGACTTACTTTGAAGGAACTAATCCATTTAAATCCTTTGTTGCAATAGCTGCAAACATATCTGATGGTATCCTGGTGGACTCGCATGTGGGACTCGAGAGTGCTCTGCATGTTGAATTCTGACGGACACTTCTCACATTTAAACCGTATGCCATTGTGGATGTTGAGATGCCTCTTTAGTGGTGGTTTAGTTTTGTAACTAAAATAAATACAGATAACATTATAGAAATTTGAAAATCTAGAATAATGGCATTGATTACATTTTATATGCAAAGAATGCGGATTTATCAAATGAAATTCTTTGACAACCAATAAAATATTGCAGGCCCTGTGAGACATGTTAACTATATATTGGTAATAATGAATATTGATATATAGTTGTCTCAATTATCCGACCTAAACCGGCCGCGGCAAGGTCAGATAACACGGAAAATGACATTGAAAATGTGTTTATTTTATTTGCACATCGAAAACTTTTCAAATACGTACATATAATATAACTGAATGTAACCAACTGAAACATCAAAATGCACTTAAGGCAAACTAATAAAACATGTTTTACAGTAGGTACATACTCATATAGAATGCAGTAAACTAAGAAACTAAACCTAAGCTTAAGCCGGTAGGTCGGATAACTCGGAAGGTCGGATAACCGAGACTCTACTGTATTGTGTTATGCTATTATATACATATCTATACTACATACTGTCCTAGTATGTATGATGTTGATGTTGCTGAAAGGTAGTATATCTAAGTCACATGCTACATAGTGATAAGTACAAATACTACAAGGAGAGCCGATTCGCGGGGATAATATGAAAGGGAGACAGCATTAGCAGAAGGCAATTGCCCCGGTATTTAAACAGTCCAATGATCATCAACATCCGAGGAACAGCAACCGGATAAGGCACTTTAAGATTATATTGGTAACCAATATTTTTTTAAAGCATTTAACGAACCTTTTTGGACAGAGCGGGCATTGGTGTGGTCTTTCAGTAGCATGTAGAAATTTGTGGCCTTTCAAAGCTCCTTTTGTGTTGAATTCTTTACCACAAATATCACACATGTGGGCCTTAATATTGTGGTGGAAATTACGAATATGCTCATTAACATATGATTTGGTGGTGAACCTAAAAATAAAATAACCCTATTAAATGTTTATTTAAATGAAATAATATTTCAAATACTTCTAAAGGTGCATACTTCGACCCACAGATGCTACAGGGATGGATTGACCTTTCTTCTATCGGTATGTGTTTCCTCAAGTGCTTTCTTAATGCAGATCGGTCGGCGCACCTTTTATTACAATTAGGACAATCGTGGTAAATGGGTTTGTTGGAATCGTGTGTAGTCAAATGAACTTTATATCTCTTCTCAGATATGAACGTTTTCTTGCAAATCTCACACCTTGAAAAAAAAGATAAATAATGTTATTAACACACTAAAGACGAGTGTTTTTTACGCCTGCGGACCACTGGCTACGGGAATCGATCATTATGTAGATATATTTAAGACAAAGAGATTGGTACATAATATTCTAATGAAAATATTAAATATGTAATTCCTTCATTTCTGACATTGAAATGAGGCCGGCCCAGAAGATAAAAACCCTTCCCGTCCTTAGTGTGTTAATTCAAAAGATATCAAGCTTTCAAAAAAAATTGAATCATAGTTAGATTTCATCACAGGATATTACAATTTGGATTAAAATTTGAAAATTAAAAAATAAATAAATACATACTGACTGCCTTTTGATTTGTCATGACTCAGTATGTGGGCATACAAGGATTTCTTAGTGCGCAGATACTTTCCGCACAAACAAGGAATCATCGGTTCTGCGCTATGAGCCTCTTTTGTGTGTCTCGCTAAAGTAGCCCAAGTGCTGAAAACTTGTGGACATTCGTGGCAGCAGAAACTGCAATAGAAAAAACACTCATTGAATACAAGCAATTATTTTAGATAGGTGAAACAGGTCACCTAGTGGTAAGAATGGATATATTACTGCATGACAGTATGCGTTATATTGTCAAGGCGAGGCTGGATAATTGTCAGTATAGACATTTGTATATATATGTAAATAAAATTCATTAAAGTAGTATATTCAAGTGTTTAATTTTAATAAAATAATCAACATGTCGTTCCACAAAGTAAATGCCGAATCAATAAATAAAATAGTGGTATCTTGTTTAGAAAATATGACAAGACGAATAAGTTTTTAAGACATATAAACTAAAAATGCTATAAATCGTTGAACATAATAGGCAAGGAAAATTTTCTAAGGCAACTAATAAATATTAAAAATAAAACATATTGGATTGCTTCGGGCATTGTATCGTGTCGCGTTATATATATATATATATATATATATATATATACATATATATATATATATACATATATATATATACATATATATATACATATATATATACATATATATATACATATATATATATATATATATATATATATATATATATATATATATATATATATATATATATATATATATATATATATATATATATATATTTATATATATATATTTATATATATATATTTATATATATATATTTATATATATATATTTATATATATATATTTATATATATATATTTATATATATATATATTTATATATATATATTTATATATATATATTTATATATATATATATTTATATATATATATTTATATATATATATTTATATATATATATATTTCTGAACTAAAAAAGGAAAAATAAATTTAAAAAAATTGTTACGGATAATTGAGTATGAATGACACTTGCAAACCACGTTATGCTAAAAAAAATTTTTAAACCACTTTATGCAAGTTTTTTAGCCAATGGCGCCAATCAATGGAAAATTAAAAATATAAACGTCCATATTTAACTTAATCTGCCATATTAATAAAATAATCAACATGTCGTTCCACAAAGTAAATGCCGAATCAATAAATAAAATAGTGGTATCTTGTTTAGAAAATATGACAAGACGAATAAGTTTTTAAGACATATAAACTAAAAATGCTATAAATCGTTGAACATAATAGGCAAGGAAAATTTTCTAAGGCAACTAATAAATATTAAAAATAAAACATATTGGATTGCTTCGGGCATTGTATCGTGTCGCGTTATATATATATATATATATACATATATATATATACATATATATATATACATATATATATACATATATATATACACATATATATACACATATATATACACATATATATACACATATATATATACATATATATATACATATATATATACATATATATATATATATATATATATATATATATATATATATATATATATATATATATATATATATATATATATTTATATATATATATTTATATATATATATTTATATATATATATTTATATATATATATTTATATATATATATTTATATATATATATTTATATATATATATATTTATATATATATATTTATATATATATATTTATATATATATATTTATATATATATATTTATATATATATATTTATATATATATATTTCTGAACTAAAAAAGGAAAAATAAATTTAAAAAAATTGTTACGGATAATTGAGTATGAATGACACTTGCAAACCACGTTATGCTAAAAAAAATTTTTAAACCACTTTATGCAAGTTTTTTAGCCAATGGCGCCAATCAATGGAAAATTAAAAATATAAACGTCCATATTTAACTTAATCTGCCAAAACTCGTTAAGTTAGGAATAAAATGGAATAGAAAAATCAATACTCTTACAAAACTCGACAGTTTACTTTCTAAAATATCCCAAAAAAAACTCAAATCGGTAGAAAATTTATATTCTACCGAAACCCGCCATTGGCTAAATAACTTAATTTTTTAACATAACGTGGTTTGCAAGTGGGCTACTCAATTATTGTATTTATTTTTGAAAAGTATAAAAATAATAGAGTTTAAATTACGAAAGGAATATTTAAAAAACAGGAAATGAGTTATTTAGAGATTTTAGACAATCGGTCCTAAGGAATGAATTCTGGTATAATTTTCATATTTCCCAATGAAAAACTTAGTCTTACATTTGAGATTTGATACTTTTTTTCGGTTTTCTCAATTCTATCAGGAACATTTCCGGTCATTTCCTTTTGATGCTATTTGATCTTCTTACTATGCATCCGAAAAATTATAGGACCTGTTTCAGACAAATAGCCTTTGGCTATTTCAAGATTGATAAATTTATACGACTTTCAGTCCAAGATATCTTTAGTACTCTTCTCCAACTCATATCCAGAATCAAATGATTTAAATAAGTACAAATATAATATATTTCACTTACCTAAGAAAGGAATTGTTAATTTCAAATAAATCAGATTTTTTTTTCTTTGTTTTCGGTTCTAGAGTGAGAGGGGTGTGTCTGCTTTCTCTTTTGGACTTAGATATAATTTTGTTCTTTTTTATAACAATGGGCTTAACTTTTTCTATTTTAACCTTCTTTTTTTTTGTTGGCAGTAATGTTTCTTCACATGAATCTGAATAAGCAGTGAACAAGTTTATAAAAATACATACATATCAATCCATATAAAAGTTATAATATTACATGTATGTGCAAATTCCACAGATTTTTTTTGAAAGCAAGACAATTAATCGACACATTGTTTGCGGGAAATGCTTAAAAGCGTCTTTTACATACTGTTGGTAGAGAGTGGAAGATGCTTATAAGTCGTCTATTTGCTTACTTTTGGTAGAGCCCAAAAGATGCCAAAAAATATTATACAGATTGGAATTGGGTGTGCAGTAACTTGTGATTAGTATACATTTAATTTAATAATATGGAACTGTGATTTTCGTTCAATATTTTATTGCTTTCAACAATTCCTAGTTAGTAGGCAAAAACAATAAAAGTCTGCCTCCATAATCTAGTGATTCACACATTTGGCTACCACCCAATGAAACAACAGTTTCTATATATCCAGTTCGCAGAGAGTAATCATTAAAATGGCTTCCTACCTCAGAATAGATATAATACATACCCAGTGAGGTAAGTACCAAGAAGTATTAACAACACACAAGATGATTTTTTTATCACACTGGAAATTAAAACTAACTATAATTTATACTCAAAGTATTAACTAATTACATATAACATGAATAATCCATTTATGCTTATTTTGGTTCTAGAATTTAAACTTTTTTTAAATGTATCAATTTTATTTGAAAAAAAAACTATTATTAATTTAAAAACTTTTGTAGTTTAAAAATATAAATTTTATGTATCACCTAATTGCACAAGACTGTTGTTTTCAATAAATGAATAGCGAAAAAGACAGTAGTATTTAAGTTTTTAGATATCAGGGTAACATACCACTAGAGTTGAAGTTGTCGTCATTAAATAATGTTTTTTCTTCAGCCTTTAGTTCAGTTTTAACCATGGAATTTTCTGTCTTCATACTATTTACTGTTTCTTCCTTGTATTCACATTTTACCACTTCCAACAATAAGTTGTCTATTCTGCCGGATTCACGTGTTTTCGCTAAAGATGATAGTTTCACTTGGACTGCAGCACACTTAAGTGCAAATTCATCGAATGTCTCCAATACTGATCTGCATGTCAAACATACCTTAGTTGGAAGAATGTCTTTAGAACTGATCTGGAAAGAAATGCGATTAACAATTTTAATATTGATTAATAATTTAAATATTTAAAAGAAAGTTAAATTTTTCGCAATATGGAAATATGTACAATTTAATGAGGAAATATTAGAATTGTTCTTACAAAGCAAAATGATAAATAAAATCCGTCTAGTTAGAAGAATATGTTACCTTAACTGACAGGTATTTGGAAATTAACGCTATCATATGTTCGTTTTCGATGGAGAAAACGTTGTCAGAATCTGGATTACTTAGATCACTGCACAGGCGACAAGGAATATTCAATTCTGCCATATTATGAACAAAACCAGACACGAAATAAGGCGTAATTTAAAAAAACAGTATAAACAACCAACGACAACTAGAAATACAGAAGATTATTACTATGTAATACAATAAATTTATGATAAGCACTTGTTACATAAAAAGTAAAAAAGTTGAAAATAAAATTTCGCTGTATTATTGATGTGATTTCGTATGCATTACGGCCGAGTCGGGACCGATCTCAATGACAACTAAAGATCCTGGATCCCAGCTGCAGCTGTGATATGTCAAAGTGTCATGGCGGCTACAACCAAAGATAAAAAGAATGCTTAACAGTGCCTCCTAGATATTAATCACAGGTAACATCGTCATTACACCTCCGGATTTCAGACGAAGTTCAGACGAAATTCGTTCGGTAATCAGCTCAAACAAAAAATTACCCACGTGGGAATTAAACACTTTGAACATATTTTTATTTAAAAATATTTTTGGTATTGTAAGTATTACACGTGTTATTTTTATTACAATTACTAGCCACAGGTTTAGTAAATAGTTTTAAATACGTTTTTTTTTTTTTGGTTGCAAATTATATCCCATATAATCCGTCATATCATAATAACGTCAAATCATAGAGCTAAAATCATATAACTAAGTTAATTCATCACTAACTTAGAATCATTGAACATTTCGAAAAAATCCTCCATTGAATCCCCTTAAAATTGTGCTTTTAACGAGAATTTTTATTATAACTTTCACTCATGAATTACATGAAATTATAGTAACTTTAAACATAAAGGGTAAATCAACTCAAAAGTAGATAAAGGCCATAAAATTTATAATGTTGAAGTTTAAGTAGGGCCATAATAAGTTGTGTTGAATAAGCCGTAGCTAGATTTCAGAAAAACTTGGACGTCTCGAATGCGTAAACCGATTCCCGAATTTCTTTTTAAAAACTGTGCATTGGTTTAGGTCTAGGGCTCTAAGGGATATTGTGTATGCCAAGTTCCAGTAGATACTTGTTTGAATAGTGTGGCAACATTTAGATAATTTTTTTGACACAGCATCAGACCGCCATGAACTTGTAGTTTTCATTTTACTATTATCATTGTTTGTGGTAAGCTAAAAATTAATAATTGTATTTTATTTAAATTTACATCTAGTTTCCCATTATTCTAGAGGATTTTCCTTCTATATAATATGTAACAAGTTTTGTACTGTTCGTTTACGCTCGATCTACAGTACGGTTTGTATGTATAATTTGTAATGACAATTATTTTTTTGACATGTTTGCAGAAATCATGCCTTCTGGAGCCTTATTTGGGAGTAGTAGCGCCTTGGGGGGCGGCTCCGGGGGCTCGAAGCACTTGGTGGAGTTCCGAGCCGGGAGAATGAACCTAAAAGACCGTATGATGCATCCCGATAACCGCAAAGGATTCCTCTACGTTTATCAAAGTGACGACTCATTAATGCACTTTTGCTGGAAAGATCGCACTTCTGGAACTGTAGAAGATGACCTTATAATTTTCCCCGATGACTGCGAATTCTTGCGGGTCAGCCAGTGCACAACGGGTCGAGTTTATGTACTAAAATTCAAATCTTCTTCAAGAAAATTATTTTTCTGGATGCAGGTACTTTTATTTTGTACATTTTATTAGAAATTTTAACCCTTTTTGTTAATTATTGTATTCATTTTTTTTACGGCCAAGGTACATTTTTTATGGTAGTCTTAAACCATCAAAATGAAAATGCTTGGTTTTCAAATATGCATTTTTCAAAGCTCTGCAGTCTTAGTAAATTTATTTACCACAATAAATGTGATTAAACATTCATTTAATTCTTTTGGGAAGTTTGTTTTCATGTTTGGTAATTGTTATTACTTAGCAATATGCTGAAATAATTTTTAAATTTATACATGAACTTTTATTAAACAATTAAAATGTAATGTCATCTTAATTAGTTGTGTACACGATTAGTGAGTATTAAAAATATGTGACTTAATAAAAATATTGAAATTGTAAATTAATTACATGTCAAACATATTATGATAAACATAGTAATTTTTTAAGCCCTCTACCAAAAGTTTTATCATGCAAAATAAGTAGAAGTTTTGATTCTCAAAATCACTAATTTAAACTTAAAATTATTTATTTGAGGGGTGATTTATATTAGTCATATAAATAAACTTTTTTATTTTGATTTTGAAACCGGTTGATGATTTCGTATATTTGGGTAGTATGTTTTCTAGGGATGGAAAGCTTGATAAAGACAGAAAGGAGAGTGAATGCTGGGAACCAAGTGAATGGTGCACTGAAATCAGTTATAGCAAATAAAAACCTATCAGCGAAAACTAAACTGGCAGTACACAACGGAGTCCTTGTTCTGACCCTAATATATGGAAGTGAAACATGGAGTTGGCAAAAGAAGGATGAAAATAGACTGAATGCAGTCGAAATGCGATCTCTCAGAAGAATGCGACAAAACGATGTATGATAGATATTCGAATAGTGAAATAAGGAAGGAATTCAAAGCTGAGATAAGCATTATCGATAAAATTAAGAAAGGTGTGTTGAGTTGGTTTGGATATGTAGAACGAATGAGTGAGGTGAGAACGGTAAAACAAATTTATGAGGCGAATTTAGTTGGAAAAAGGACCAGAGGAAGACCGAGAAAAACTTGTCACAATCAGCTATACCAAATACTTGATAGCGTAAGGAGTCGTAATAATCGGCGTGTATGTATGAGGAGATGCATGAACGTGGAAGAGGCAAGAATGTTTGCAAAGACAGATAGGTGTGGCGTTCGATTCCCTCTGCCTACCCCTGCAGAAGGCGGCGTGATGTTTAGTTAGTTTTTTAGTGCTAATAAACTTAGTATCTGCAGTTTTGCTATTAGCTATCTTTTCTAAGAATGTAATCTGCGCAAATACAAGGGGACTACTGTATTACCTTTTAGTATTACTTTCCATACCCGGCTGACAGTGATAGAGATTATCTGTATGATATATGATGAAAGCATTAGTGATTACTTTTACCCTGCTTGCAAAAAATTTGTATGTTGTTTTAAATTCCGATATTGGCTTTTAGTGATTACATGGCGATAGTGATTACATGTCGCTCACTCCTTTCAAGAACGTCATAAATCAAAAATCGTTTATTTTCAGTTGTGCATGTTTTCGGAATGCCCAGAAAATGTACTATATCCCAGCAAAAGAGGCATATTTTTAACTCAATACTTACCCGCTACAGGGCAGAAAATGTTGTTTTTGCATTTTGAAGAAAAGATATTGTTTAATTATTTTTTTAAATATACTAAATATTTTTCAAACGGAGAAAAAAACCTTCAGGTTTTACCCAAAAAGATCTGTTGCACAATAAAAAGTTCAAAAAGTGGCTTGATATTTATTTTTAATACATTGTGTTATATTTTTAAACTTTAAAAACGTTCTCCTGAAAAATCTAGTTTTTTGATAAATGACGTTGTTGAAAGGAGTGAGCGATGTGTGGATCCAAATAGAAAGCTAGAGTTTCAGACCAGCTCCTGAGCTTGATGAAGAGTTTATACTGTTGATGTGTTAATATTATACATGGGCCCTTGTGTTTTTTTTGTAGGAACCCAAAACTGACAAAGACGAGGAATGGTGTCGGAAAATCAATGATGTCCTCAACAATCCGCCGGCGGTGGGCAGCGGGCGCGGCAGCGGTGGAGGAGCCCCGGATGGGGAGCTGCAGAACATACTAAACAACATGTCCCAGCAACAGCTGATGCAGCTGTTTGGGGGAGTGGGACAAATAGGAGGACTCTCCTCATTATTAGGAACAATGAGGTATGTTTTTTTTACAACATTTTGAGTCAAAATGTTGTAAATAAATTATCTGGTCAAATTATAAGCTTAAATAATAAAAATGATATTTTCTGGCTTTTCTCATGTGTGTGATTATAATCCAGGATTCGGAACTCGCATACTAATAAAAGAGTTTCTGTTAAAAAAAAAGCTTTTTTCCATCTCACTAATAGGATGTCTCTAGTGAAGTTCTAGTGATTCAAGAACAATGTTTCAAATTTTACTTTCTGATAATCATATATTAATACAGTGCTTGCAGGAAACACTTAAAAGTGTCTTTTACATACTGTTTTGGTAGAGAGCGGCAGATGCTTATAAGCTTCTCCGGAGCATTGGTCTGTATGTTCCTGATAGTTACCTAAAATAGTGTCGGCATAGATTGTTTCACATTCCTATATACAGGACCAACCTGCCGATGGTTATGCCTGTAGGAAGAGCTACCCCTATGCTGAACAATATTACGCCGGATATTGATCTTATCCATGTGTCTGAGGGAGTATTCCAAAGCGGGATTCTTCTACATCTTTAACAAGAGTGTTCTTGCTTACTTTCGAATTTTTATTTTAATATATGCGGTTAAAAATCATTTTGTAATGTATATGTTAATTTTGAATACAATTGAATTTAACGCCAAAAGGCATGACAATATCCATGTTCAATCAGGAGTGGTGAATGTTAAATAAGTGTGTAAAGTGATCACATGAGCCAGCCAATGATAGGTTGTAAGCCCCGTAAATGTCTAGCCTTCCACATTACCTTCTAATAGAATGTAACTTTGTTTTTGTTAAGACATTTTTTTTTCTTCATATGTACATCCCGGCTTTTGACATAGGGCACAGGTACTGTAAGCGGATGACTTAAATAACAATGTTTTGTAGGTCATCAACCGGCCAAAGTTCTCGCTCGAGTAGTGCGACGCCCACAGCCAGCCGACCCCCCTCGGAAACTCCCCGCGCCCCCGGGCGCCCCACCCGAGCCGCTCCCGAGCCCCCGGCCAGTGCCGCCTCCAGCACCGCCACCCCCGCCGGCACAGCAGCCCCCGCCACAACTGCCTCCACGGCACAACCCTCCACCACGCAAACCTCCACCACCAGAGGTAATAATTGGAAAACCACCTACTTATATTTTGTGTATTAAAAGCATTGTTAACTTTGTGGTATGGTAATATTTATATAATACCACTTTAAAGTGGTATTACACTTTGAGTGAATGATGAATGATAAGGGGAGTGTTACTTACTACTTACTTTAGCCTTCTTCTTGTGTCCAGTATTGAACAAATACCTCCCTCTTGGACTTCCACAGTTCTCTGTTGGACGCGACTCTATTCCAGTGCAGGCCCGCCACATATTATGTCATCGGACCATCTTGTCTGGGGCCTACCCACACATCCGCGTCCTGTTATAGGCCTCCAATCAACCACCTTTTTCGTGTCACATGACCTGCCCAGTTCCACTTTAGTTCCGCGATTCTTTGAGCCACATCTGTTACCTTGGCCTTTTCTCTTATCCAAACATTAGTTTTTCGATCCCTGAGGGATCCCTATCTAACCATCCCCGCCAAACTGCTGTCTGCCTGTGAATCTCTTTCCACTCTCAGTAAAACGTAGAGTTGCAGTAAAGCTCATAAATTTAATGGCAGGTTATGTGATAGTGTTGTATTGCGTTCCAGCAGGGCAGGCGATCCACCTGTCTGACCTGCAGAAGTACCTGTCCAGCCTGGCGGCGCCGCCCGGAGCGGTGGACGAGGGTGTGGACCTGGCGGGCGTGATGGGCAGCGCCGAGGTGCTGGCGGCCGCGGGCCCGCACGCCGCCGAGCTGCGCCCGCACCTGCCGGCCCCGCCGCCCGACCAGCAGCAGGACGACATCAAGACCACCTTGCTCTCGCCGCACTTCTCCCAAGTAAATAAACAAACCTTGATTCCTTATTGAGCTATTTCTAACCAAGTCAATAATGATCTCATTTTGAGACAGTGTGTCCTCGAGACCAGTCAGTTTTAATGTACAGTTTTAGTCCTCTACTTATGTGATTAATTCGTTCCGAAGGTTTTCGTGTAAATCGAAAAATCGTATTTGTGATTTTTTTTATACATATATGGTGTGTATAATATGCACTAGTTTCAATGGATATAGTACATATGTGAAAACAGTATAGATCTACATGCATATGAAAATGAAAACGCGGAATGAATCCCGATCGCAACACACTCATAACTAACAAGAAAGAAATCTAAATTATGACTTCGTCGTTAATCACATCCTGTGGACAGTAAAGGTGGAGGGAAAGGGTGCAAGGGATGCGTCAGTGCCATTTCTTTCTTTTTCCCTCTCATTTTCATATCAACACAATAGTATATATAAATAAACAACTTTAAAAAAATAGTAAATTATATAAATATAAAATTTACTATTTTTTTAAATTGTGTAAGTCGAAATTGCGTAAGTAGAGGACCTACTGAATTCTAACTTGAACCAATAGCTTTCTCTGTCACCAATATGTATAAATATACAAAATTTCATCTACAGAAAGGACCTACTTAAGTAAAAAAAAAAAAACTTGATAGCCATAAAAGCACTTTGGTAACATAAAAAAATTTTGGCCACAACTTTACTAATATTTAAATACTCTAACTGCCAATGCTACTACATATTGGGTTATATGGAGCTAACATCTTGAAATAGATCATTCCATAGAAATTGCTCAGTGGATTGACATCACAATTGTTTAATTGTGAATCCCACATTTTTTTCAGCAGAAATATGTAAAAACATTTCCATAATATGTACCACTTCTCAGAAAGTCCCTCATGTCAACATATTGTGATCACCACGAGACAGTCTCGAGACGATTCTCTACTTATCATCAGAAGTCATTGCAAATCTATAGAAAAATGCTAATTGTGCGCTCAATATAACAGCCTAGCTTTCTTACTAATGTCATATTTTATTTTGATTTCAGGCTATGTCGTTGTTCTCTAATGCAATTTCATCGGGACAGTTGGGGCCGATCATTTCTCAGTTTGGTTTGGGAAGTGAAGCGGTAGCGGCAGCTCAGAAAGGAGATATGAAAGCCTTCATAAAAGCCTTAGAAAATGAGGAAAAGAAAACACAGTCAAAAGAGAAGTCTAAAGACAAGGATGATGATGAAGATAGCATGGCTTTAGATTAGACCGTTTTATAAATTTGCTATATCCTCGTCACACAAACTGGAAAATATTCATTTGCAAGATATTGCCACTGAACCACCTAAAATGCTTAATTTTTGAGAAATGTGTGCGATAATATCTTTAGTAAAATGTTATTGAAATAAATCTTTTCACTAAATATATCACTTTGCAATTATTTTTAAAATCTGTGCTTTATTTTTTTATTTAATACATATAGAAAAATATTATTTTTTTTTATTTACATTTGCATGTTCATATAATATACTTTTATTTTTAAAATAAATCCATTTTACTGTTCTTCTTTTGACACAATACATAGTAGTTAAGAATACTTTTGAGTTTATTTCTTGAAATAAATACTAATGTAATTACTAATTTGGCAAAATGTAAAGAATCAACAGGGGCCAGGACTCGATGTCAAAGTACAGTGAATCCTTATATATTGTTATTTTCATGACTCTTAACATATTTTTATATAAATTATTACATAAAATGAATGAATCTGTCCCAGACACCTTGAAAATGTCCCTCTAAAACAACACTTGTGATGAAATCCTATTAGAACAGTGAGAATTCATGGTCTTAATTAAAAAGTAATAATTTATGGAATAAAATGAAAGAACAAACTCAATACTTTCACTTATCTTGCATTAAAAAAATCTTTTGGAAACATCAGAAGCATGAAGATGATAATGTTTCTGTCGCATCAAAAATCTGGCCGATGAGGTTTAGTTTTTCAATCTTAAAAAGATGCGGAATAAGGACATGGAATGAGTTAAACAAGGCAAGGAAAAAGATTTTCAATGAAAAGGTTTGCAACCCACTCTGTTTTGTACATATTTCGTTGATCAAAGAACTAGAAAACACCAGCCCTTTCGTTGGTCGTCTCTAAAATGTCTATTTCCTCAATCAATGTTTGGTGCTCATTATAAAACTGTTTCAATTCTTCCGCGGTGATCTCCTTGAGACTTCAGTCTACGACGTAGTCGATTCCCTGTTTGAAGTCTAATATTTTATTAGATGCATGAGATATTACTGTATGTAGGTATGAACGACGCCAGATACCGACTTAAATGCATGTGGCTTTATTTCGTGTGGAGGGCCAAAAGTCTAATTTTGTAAATTTGTGGTTGACCAATAGGTAATAATAATAATAATTTGGATACTTTGTATAGCGCCATTTTCGTAAAATACTACCTCAAGGGCGCTTGTAAAGACACAGATAATAATATTAATAATATAATGATGATGATAATGATAAACAAAAAATAAGTGGATTAAAACGTCGTCTGGAACGAGGAAATGATGAGCCAACAAATGAAAACGCCTTCCTCTTGATCCCACGGGCTGGAGAATGGCCAAGGTGTTGGGCAGAACGCCTTCCTGAGCGATGGTCTTCACGCTGGAGGGCAGCTTGTTGAGCTCCTCGTCATTGTGGATGGCCAACTTCCAACTTCCAGACTAGCACAGTTCAAACGGGACTTCACTTTGATCCTCTTTTGCTGCCCTTCCGTGATCCGACATGATGGTTTTGTCTCTGAGGTTTTCCGCTTACACTTTCACACGAATGGGAGCTTGCGAAATTGAGGTATTCAAGGTTGTAGTTCGATTTCATAAAATATAACCATTTAAGCACATGTTCTAGGATCGTTATTGTCTTTGCATATTTTTATTGCATTCATTTATTCCCGAGAAGCTAGGGGTTTCGGATGAATACACTATGGTCGTAACGTACCCTTAAGGGACGTACACAAAGCACTTTTTAACGCCCGAGTGCCACATGTGTTCATTCGGCACAGATTCTTAGAAATACAGTACACCTTTTAGGACCGCATTGCTATATTGAACGACGCAATGATATTATTGATGCACTTTCATCAGTTAACAGCTAACCTTTGTAAAATTATAGCTTTTAACCTTTTCAAGTTAACAAAAATCACAATATTTATAGATGAGCAAAAAATTGTAGACTTGAGATGTAAATGTCTGGAGAAAATTAAATAAATGATGGAGCGTGATTCTCTCAGCAGCCGCGTCGGGCGCTACCTGTATAGCTGGCTTAGTCTTTTGACCTTGACCTTAATCCATCCCTGGTAGAGCACATGGGTGATAATAATGTATAATATAGCCAAGTTAATTAAAAATTTTAGTGCAAAATGTTTTAATTTCAACAATATTTATTCTTTTTAATAAACAAATAAATCACTGTCACCTTTTTTCTGAAAGTATTCAATAATTAAGGAACACAATTTTTTTTAAAGATGAAATTATTCTGTTAAAAAAGGCTAAATTGATAATATTTTACTAACTCCTCATACTTGCTGATTAATCTGGCTCCTGACCTGTACTCAAGCATTTGATATACCGTAGAACGGGGCTACTTGAACTTTGATGTGCTACTTGAGCCCAGTACAAAAAAAATATTTAGATCGTGGATCGATCGAAGTATCGTGACAATAAGTGTCACCTGTCAGGTGAACAATGAATCATGTCGATACGTTCATTATTGTAGAGCAAATACAGATTTAATTTTTTTTTGTACTGGGCTCAAGTAACACATCAAATTTCAAGTAGCCCTGTTCTACGGTACTTGATTATACTAAGTCTTCCTCGACTTCTATTTCTAGCTATATTTGCCTCATAGATTAGTTGTGCCGTTCTTCCCTCATTCACTTGTTCTCCATGTGCAAGCTATATCAACGCGCCTTTCTTAATTTTATTGATAATGCTCATCTCACTCTTGGAATGTTTCCTTATTTGACCATTAGAGCACCTATCATACATCGTTTTTATATCATACAAATTTGTTAGAGAAACCGCATTTCAATTGATAATAAATGTTATCAAGCAAAATGCTAAATAGCTTGCATTATTTTTAAAATGTACACTTCCTCTTTTAGATAATCAACAAATATGCACAAACATAGCGAGCACCTGTATAATTTATAGTATTTTCCTGTTCAATTAGGTACCTAGGCGAAAACATTGTGTGATTATCATTGACGCAATATGGAAATAACGGCAATTGAATTAGCAGAAAAGTGTCCTGCTATCAATAAAATGTAATTACTTTAAGCTTTGCCTCTGCAATTAAAACGCAAATTACAACTCGTTTTCTTTAAAAAGTTATTCGAAAATTCTGGAGGTATTTTACGAAGAATCATAAAATACGAATGGTGAAATAAGGAAGGAATGCAAAGCTGATATAAGCATTATCATTAAACTTAATAAAGGTGTGTTGAGATGGTTTTGACATGTGGAACGAATGAGTGAGGAAAGAACGGTAAAACAAATTTAGGATGCAAATGTAGTTGGAAAAAAGAGCAGAGGAAGATTGAGAAATACTTGGCACAATCAGGTATATCATACACTTGAAAGTGGTCAGGTTAGGAGTCGAAATAATAGGCGGGTATGTATGAGGAGACGCATGAATGTGGAAGAGGCGAAGAATGTTTGAAATGAGTGGTGTGGCATTTCTTTCCTTCTGCCTAGCACTGCGGAGAAGTTGCGTTATGTTTAGTTAGTTACAAACTAATCCTAATAATATGATACAATCCAGAAATAAACATGAAACAAAATAAAAATTTACTAAAGTAGCGTAGTGATTGTCCTGACGAAGAGATGGGTACGTCTTGAAATCGGAAGACATAAAAATCTCAATGAGTGTTTATAAACTAATATTACTAACATTTATTTTTAATATGAAAGTAATGTGAAGTAATTATATAATAGTTCTCAGTTCAATTTAAAAAGCGCCAAAAGTGGGGAATTTTATTAAATTTTGCTTTTATATCTAAATAAAACAATATTGCAAAAAATAATGCATATCAGGGTTTAATAACGTGAACGTCCCAACTATTGTGAAAATTATGAACACAAAAATTAAGCACTTGAAAATAATAAAAATAAAATAAAAAATACAAAACCCAAATCGTCCTATTCCTTTTGTTCTTATTTCTTAGGCCCAGTATTCGATCGCAACTTAATTTTCTCTAAATCCAGGTAACACTTTAGGTAAAAAAAAACTTAAAACGGCGTTTTTGCATTGAAAAAATAAGTTTTTCTTCGAAATAAACATATGGTTTTGAAAAGAAAAGAGTTATTGAGCGGTGAAAAAAATACAATTTTTTCTACTAAATATATTCTAAAAAAACAAAACAAAACAAAAATATCCAATATACATTCTGTGAACAGACATGTCACCTCTCCGGAGGAATGAATGATGTGTTTGCGAATATCCCCTTCCGGATTGCCGGACAGTAAAATTCCGTGTAGTGCACAAGCGCTCTATGACAGAAGTTTTTAGACGCATTGCATTGCAAGCAAAAGAATGATTTTATTGAGTTCTGTGCGAAACACCGCTTTGTTTTCCAATTTTCACTACATTGAGCCTACAGAGAGCTTGCTAGTGTGTAGGTGTCATGTGTGTCGGAGTATTTGATTTTAGCATGCTCATTTGTGAGCACGCTCAAAATTAGCATGCTTATTTTGAGCAAGCAAGACTACAGAGCATGTCATTAGAAGCAGTATGCGCCTTAAAAGTTGTTTTCTCGTTACAAAGGAGCTAAAAGGTTTCAACGCAAATTTTATTTTGCTCTGAAGGCTGTATAATTTTTTTGACACGGGGCCTATTTATTACCTGCATTTTATAATGAACTTATCCTAAAAGGCAACAGATGAGCAAGCGGTTAGTTAGGTTATTTCATTCCACTTATTCGCTTCGCAGCAGTTCGACGGAGAGGTAGCGCTCGCTCTTCGCAATACGAAATAAAACGACATTTGGTTACTAATTTCATTGTGTGCCCTTTTCAAAAGAGTTTTCCACCTACTTTTCGCATTAAGGTGAGTGTTTGACGTTTCATTATTTAAACTTCTGAACTTTTGAGAGAGTTTTCGTTAGTTCTGTCGTGTTTTGAATTGCAATGTGACATCAGCTTCATTGTAATGGTTTGTGTTTATTGTGCGCGGATATGGCCGCCCACGAAGTATCATTTACCGCTACGGATGGCGATGGAACTGTCTTCCTTTATCGGGCCCTTTGTGGTTCAAAACGCACCACAAAAAGTTTGTTAAAAAGTTTTACAGTGAAAATGAAATGCTTCGGCGCATGTGTGTTGATTCTAAAGTTGTGCCCAGGGGTGTTCCAATGTCCAAATGATAATAAAAAAAATACGAAATGATTTTATATTAACGTTAAAAATATTTTTTATTACGGTAAAATTACATTTTTTACGGAAAATTATTTCAGCAGTATGAAATAATATCTCATAAAAAGGTAACTGCCAACTCCTGGACTCGAACCCGGGACCTTCGAGTATCGCGTCCTCCGTAGTTACTTTTCTATGAGATTATTCAATAACAATAACAATATTCTATTGGAATATTGTTCTTGAGAATATTGTTCTCAAAATGTCAATATTTTTAACCATTGTTTTACGTATCCAAATAAAAAAGTTAGCCCTTAACCCTTTACGTGCCCTTCTCATGTATTTGATAAGAGTTAACATTGCACAAATAAGGTTCCTTCAAAATTACGCTAATATCAACAATATCTTACAAAGGTTGGTAAAAGTACCATAAGCTGAAAAAAAAAACAAAACATTTTTTTCTATATTTATGTCTGCATGAATAAAGTAGTGATTTGCTCCTTACTGGAGGTCCCGAATTCGATTCCTAGGGGGATCAAAATGAATGGAAGTGATTTTTCACTCTAATATTTATTTAATATCAACCTGGACAGGTTCATGAAACTGTTCACCTTACCATCATGTAATTAACAATCAAGCTAACACTGCGTCAATAAAATGTAGTGACTTAGTAACCATTGAACGTATTAAAGGTTAATAAGATTGTTTATAGTTAGAATAAAATATTTGACTCATTTGTAGTGCCCTTTACATAAAAAAATACTCATTTTTATCACATAATTTACGTGCATAATTTTGAGTATCCGCACTTAGTAATTTAATAATAATATCACTATCCATATTACAAAAATAATTTTTAAGCAAACAATTTTTTTTAATGGTGTCACCAATTTATTATCTTGTGACATCCCTGTCTCTGAGATTATTATATTTGCATTATATACATACAAGCTGCAAACAAGTTTTTTATGTGTCTGTGTTTGTGTTAGGAAAGGAGGTACAGTCTAGGAATGTGGAAGAGATACGGATACAATACGTACAGTTAGGTACACGTCGTACTGGCTTCTTAAAATTGAAGGATACGGTGTCAAAAACATTTCAAATCCATGATGTTTATAACCTATAACTATAGATTATGGCTTAACATTTGTTTACGTACACTCTGTTTTAATTATTCTATATGACACAAATTTGTAATATCACGTAAAATGGCGCGTAAAACTCGTGAAAAATTAGCCGTATCAATATTTTGAAGGAAACACAAGAGTGTAAAGATAAAACCTAATTTGTTCATAAATAATTGACTTATGGCGATAAGATTATGTTTATTTTAAATTCATGTATATGTTGCAAAAATTTGATCTCGAATTATACTTTACCTGTAATCTTATGATCGTCAATTCGCAACTCAGTGATTATTATAGTAAAAATATATGGAAGCATTTTTACTACAATCAACAATAATTTTGAGTTTCTGTTTAAAATTGTGATCAAGATGTCAAATTCGATGTTTAAAAATCCAGATTCTAGCCCTGGGTCACATATTTCGATACAAAAAGATTAATTTTATTAGTCAAAATAAGCACTATATTTATACAATTTTATTAGTCAAAATTAGCACTATATTTATACATATTTATTTATGGACTGGGATTCCATATGGCAGTTAAAGAATTAACTTTTTAGCATAGG
Organism: Brachycentrus maculatus; assembly: GCF_059751285.1. NCBI lineage: Eukaryota > Metazoa > Arthropoda > Insecta > Trichoptera > Brachycentridae > Brachycentrus > Brachycentrus maculatus. The sequence continues at coordinate 2,949,292 of NW_028280759.1, read as the reverse complement.
AAGAAGAAGAAAACAAATTTCTTTTCGCTATCATTTACTACATATCCTTACTCATAAAGATCTCGAATGTGTAATAATAATTGTATTTAAAAAGTATATATGTATGGGTGTGGGGGCACATTTATCTGGTATGCCAGAGGCTCCGGGTTCGATCCCAGGAGGGTCAAAATAAATACGGTTTTTTCACTCTTAACACTATTTAATACTACCCCGCACTGTTACCTGAAGCGCAAGACTGATCACCTTGCATTCATGTAATTAACGCACAAGATGACAATGCATCGATATGATGCAGTTCCCTACGCACTACAAGGTGCGGGAGAAGCAAAATTTATAGGTTATACTCGGCTCTACTTCAATGTTGACTATTACTTTCGGGCAATACTCAAAAATGCTCAATGAAATAATAAAAACTTTTTTTGAACATTTAACGTGACGTTTTAAATAAAATTAATAATTATTAAGTATTTCAACTACTGTACACTTAAAAAAAAAACTTTAAAAATTAGAGTGTTTTCATTTAGAGTCTAAATGACATCCATTGCAAGTACCTAACAATTTCCAATAAAAATAAAAATTAAGTATTTCGAATACTTGAATGTGAAAGATTGTTTGCAAATACAGATCGGTGTGGCGTTCTATTCTCTCTACCTATACGGGGAAGCGGTGTGATGATTAGTTAATTTCTTTCTTTATAAATACCTTTATCCTTTATTAATTTATTTTTCTACATTTATTATATTATAATGAATTAAAATATATGTACCTTTATTAATTTATTTTTCTACATTTAACTCGATGGCATTTTTTAAATGCAAAATGTATAGTTGTAGACTACGTAGTTCGATTGTTAATAGTCAAGTCAACGATACCTATTTAAATATAACTTTGAATCCTTTTCCCAAGTTATTAGCGATCGCATTAGGAATATAAAACAAATTATTCTCACTTCTTTGAAGTAAAGCCGCTTCAATTGTTATGGTTAATCTCTTTGGTTATATCGCAATGTAACAAAAACGGTTATTCTTGGAATTTTCCTCATCAAATCGGGGATTTATAAGGTCTCAGATACTCTAGAACCTGAATCATCTACCTACAAGCCTTTGTTTTCAGTCGGTGGATTCGCAACATCATGCTTTAACTCTTGACCGTTCCCAATTCTTAGATGTTTTATTTCTCTGATAGAAACTATCAAGTTGGCCACAAAGACCCTATTTTTTGCAATATTCGTCTTAACTATAAACTAATATTTTTTATTTAAGTTTAACTTAGTAAATATCACTATTTCTTAAAATCTATTGTGACATATATTGTGTTTCGATGCAATCCGCACCACTTTTAAACACCTTGTGTTTGAAATACATACGGTGTTTGAAAATGCTACGGAATGCATCGAAACACGTGTCGCAAAAGATTCTAAGAAATAGTGGTGTTTACTAAGTAAAATTAAATTAAAAATGGATAGATTTTACCACAAAGTGACAGCCGAATCAATTAATTAAATAAATAACGCGTTTAATTTCAAAACCTAGAAAGCGAAAGGCGGTTTAGTACCAGTACGCAGTGTTTTCTTTTAAATGTACCAAATACATATATACAACGACGAAAAAATATGGACATGTAGGAAAATTAGAATCAGTTTACATATTACTTTCAATAAATTTCATGATTGGAGTCTTGTTCGCGTGTCGCAATATATTTTAAGAAATATCTGTATTTACCAAGTAAAATTTAATAAAAAATTATATAGATTACCACAAAGTGACCAGTAATGGCCATATATTTTGTTGTTTATTTACTTCAATTTATAATATATTTTTTACTAGTATTGCTATTAAACGTTTTTTTTTTTAAATTAAAACAAGTATGAAATACACGCGTGAGTAGTTTCCCTCCAATCCCTAAAATCACGGAATTTCAATTAAAAACCTCTGATCTCGAGACTGAAATACCTCCTGGATCCCGGTTCAGTAAAATAAAGTTACACCCCTGTTATAATATACTTATTTTCCACCTGTCAGAAGTTGGACATACTCGTCTGCCCATTTACGGGTTCAATCAGCGGTGGAAGTTTCCAGTAAAAAGTACTGGAAGCTCTACAACGCAGGATGCTTATTCTGAAGTCGCTTTAACGACGGAACACCTGCTGTTAGCAGCAATTATTATTGTAGATACCGTGGAAACATTACTTTCAGAATGGGATCATTTCACTCGAAATATCTCGAATATTAGTAACATATCGCTGGTTATTCCAAAAGGCCACATCGCAAAAAATGTTTATTCCAAAAATGGTAAAAAATCTAAATCGTCAACATTTTCGTATTCGAAAGACAGCCATGATTCTAGCGTTAGAAATGGACATTTCTAATGTTGGAATCATGGGTGTCTTTCGAATATGAAAATGTTGACGATCTAGATAACATTTTTGGAATAAATTTTTTTGCGATGTGGCCCTTTGGCATTTAACCAGCGATATATACACTACAACACTAGATCTCCAACACTACGCCCGCCTGGGAAGTGTAATGGTCAGCACGATCGGCTACCGTACTGGAGGTCCCGGGTTCGATTCCCAGAGGGGGGTCAAATAAATACAAGTGATTTTTTCACTCTAATATTCATTCAATATTACCATGGACTGGTACCTGAAGCGGAGGGTTGATCGCCTTTCCTTCATGTGTTAACGATCAAGATAACTGCGCTTATATAATATAGTGCCGGTAAGAAGAAGAAGAAGAAATTAAAATCTCTATTATCTCCCTCATTTCTTGACAGATTTGAACGTAAAAAGTATCGCTTGTCTTATGATTTTGCACATTAATTTACGTGTTGCGGGTTTACAATAAGCGTTTTTCGATAAATTCAACACTAAAATTGATATCGCACGGCTTTGATAACGTTTAGAAATGAAAACCTATTTGGTATTAAAATTTTCCGTTGCCTCTAGGAAATGAGGTTTCCTCCAGTATAGCGATAACGCGTGTTTGTCCTTCTACCATAAATAACACTCACACAGTTACGAAAAATCAGGCGGAAGTAGGTTGATTTGCGATCAAATTCAATAACAATTAGAAGCGATACAACTTCGCAGAATAACTTGCGAGGCGACTTATGTATTATATCGCTCACTCCTTTCAAGAACGTCATAAATCGAAAATCGTCAATTTTCAGTTGTGCGTGTTTTCGGAATGCCCAGAAAATGTACTACATCCCAGCAAAAGAGGCATATTTTAAACTTCGTATTTACCCGCTACAGAGCAGAAAGTGTTGTTTTTGCATTTTGAATAAAGTGTATTGTTTAGTTATTTTTTTTAAATATACTAAATATTTTTCAAATGGAGAAAAAACCTTCAGATTTTATCTAAAAAGATCTTCTGCACAGTAAAAAGTTCAAAAAGTGGCTTGATATTTATTTTTAATTCATTGTATTATATTTTTAAACTTTAAAAACGTTCTCCTGAAAATTCAAGTATTTTGATTTATGACGTTCTTGAAAGGAGTGCGCGATATGTTACATTATTTTAAAAGATTCGATTTCCGAGAGGGCCAAAACAAATATTAGTGATTTTTCAGTCTAATGTTTATTTAATATGACCCTGGACTGGTACCTGAAGCGGAAGGCTGATCACCTTTCCTTCGTGTATTTTACGATCAAGATTACACTGCTTCTATTCGATGCAATACCGTTTGTACCATTGGGTGTGGATCAGTGTTAGAGAAGAGAGATATATATTGATATACATATATTGGTGGTGTCAAAAGTAGGGCAGGTAATTGAAGTGTATGTCAGAACAGAACGGCTGTCCAAACTCAAAACACAGTAAGGGACATTTTTTTGTAGTACGTTTTTTTTGGATTTTTGGACTAAGTAGATTCTACTTAGTCCAAAAATGCAAAAAAACACGTACTACAAAAAATGTCCTTTACTGTGTTTTAAGTTTGGACAGCCGAGAAGAGTATGTAGTCTGGCTTAATGGAAAAGAAATAAAAGCACATATTTCTTATATATCCAATTTCACAATGCATGGGTTTATTCAGTATTTTAAAAGATGACGAGAAGCACGCTGTCCGGCCTTTAGCAATGTTTAGGATTGCGTTTTTTGCTGTTAAGTTCAACAGACAGCGCTGCCATTGCAGTAAATAAAACTGTTTTTCCAAAAAGGGTGCTTTTACCTGTTACAGGTGTATTCGAAAGTTTTGTCAAAATTTCAAAACGATCGATGAATAAGGTTTAGGATTTTTAACAAACTGCCATTTACATTTTACAACATTTTGAATGTGTCCAAATACTTGTTCACAAAATCTGGATTATCTCCAATTACAGGAGTTATTTTCATATTATTTTTTTCCATCTCACCAATAGATGTCTCTAGTGAAGTGCTAGTGATTCAAGAACAATGTTTCAAAGTCATAGGCTAGTTTAAGTGATCACTTTACACACGTGTAACATTCACCAATTCTATCCATAATTGACAACCACACTACTCAAATTCTTGGAAGTTCTATATATATTAACCAACTTTGAAACATTATTCTTGAATCACTAGAACTTCACTAGAGACATCTATTGGTGAGATGAAAAAATAATATTTACATTTTAATTTATATAGACAAGAAGCTCAATAAAGAATTAAGTTTGCCGTAGCCTCGAGCTGTCATTTCACCGTAACAACCGTTAATTAAATGCTAATCTTGATCTTTGATGTATTGCATATGTGAATTTTCATTTTGTATGCAAGGCCATGTAACCGTCATACGATAAATTTAAAAGCTCGCAATTTTATATACCAAATGAAACCGGTATTCATCCAAAATTACATTCCGACAAATTATATTAAACTTGTATTAATTCATTTTGGCATATACATCCAAATTAACTTGTTGATTAATAAATGTAAAAAAAACTGGCAAAGAATGTGAACAAATTAATAAAATACTTTTTCGTGTTTCCTAGTAGGTGAAAAAATTAAGCGAAAATCACACATCCGCAGATAAAGGTTCAACTCTGTTATTTCACGATCAGTTAAACAGTTACAAACATTTAAATAAAAGTAGTATGGATTCAATCGTAAAAGAATGGCAAATATTATACAGTGCATAAAACGATTATGCACTGTATAAAATTAACCATTCTTATACTTACTTATTCTTAAACCAGCCAACGACAGGTCGTTAGCGCTGTCTTTGAAAAGCCCGGACTTTCATATTTGCTCCTCAAATAAAATTATTTGTCTCTGTTTGAATATGTATTTATAAAAATCAGCATAATTGTATTTAACTTAGCTTTGTGAAATTCGATTTTGATGAGAATTCAAGTAACAATACGATCATTTTCTCTTAAATGAAAATAATATCAAATGATCCGCTACAGAATTGTTTACTTTCCCGCTCTCGTATACAATAGTTCTAACAATTGGTGATACAATATCCGTAAAACGACGAATAGCATACTCGTATGTGTTCTATGTAGTCAGTACATATAATATTATTTTTGCAATATATTTCATTTTACTTTTTGCAAATCAACTAGATTGGACGAGTATGTTAAGAACAAATAACTTTAAGCCAATTAAAATAATCTTTAAGAAGGGATAAATGTATGTAACGTATAAATTCGACTTAAAAAGTAAAAGTAATTATCAAATTTTAGCGAAAAATCATTGCCAGGTGAAATTTAATTAAGTATGTATTTTGTTATGCGTTGTCTAAGTGCATTAGTGAAGTGCATCATCAAGCAAGATAAAAAATACAAAAAATTCTCTTCTTTGTCTTATCAAAAGTTGAATCAACTTAATGTATTATCTGCAAACATAATTATTACAATAAATGTTTTATGGAAAATGATACATACTCGTATTTCGTGTGAGTAATATATATATATATATATATATATATATATATATATATATATATATATATATATATATATATATATATATATATATATATATATATATATATATATATATATATATATATATATATATATATATATATATATATATATATATATATATATATATATATATATATATATATATAAAGGGTCCGCCAAATAACTTTTTTTTTTTGAAAATGCTATAAAAAAAAAAGTAACTAGCTTCGGCTGTGTGGCACGTAGCGCCGTCCTGTTGAAACCAAATGTTGCCAATATCCTCCTCTTCAATTTTTGTGAACAAAAATCCGTTCAACATGGCCCGATAACGATCGCCATTGACTGTAACGGCCACTCCTTGCTCATTTTCAAAGAAAAATGGCCCAATTATGCCTCTGGACCAAAATCCGCACCAAACAGTGACTCGTTTTGGGTGTACCGGCTTTTCAATGTATGCGTGCGGGTTTTCTGTGCCCCAAATACGACAATTTTGCTTGTTTACATACCCGCCAAGATCAAAATGAGCTTCATCCGAAAAGATGATTTTTTTGGCAAAATCGGCATCTTCTGTAAGTCGATCGCAGGCCCACTCAGCGAAGCGAAAACGCATTGGATGGTCAGTTGGCTTCAACTCCTGAACCAATTGGACTTTGTATGGCGTCATACCAAGGTCTTTATGCAAAATTCGTCTCAATGGTGTCTCCGAAATGTTCAATTGTTGAGAACGACGGTGAATTGATGTTGATGGCGCTTCACGCACACTTTCTGCCACAACATCGATATTCTCGGGTGTACGCACTGTTTTTGGCTTTTCACGCTTTGGTTTATCGATGAGGATGCCAGTTTCTTTCACTTTTTTCACAAGATAACGAACATACGGAGCTGACGGTGCTTCTCTTCTTCCAAAAACCGTACGCAATTTTCGCACACATTCTGCAACATTACCATGATTTTCAAAGTAATGTCGCAATATTTTCCAGCGTTGTTCAAGCGTATACACAACCATATTCGCTCAGCGGAAGGATAAAACTAATTATCTGTCAAATCAGACATGAGCTAAGTGTTACCATTCACGAAATAAGCACTAGTTGAAAAAAAAAACTTTAGATGGCGGACCCTATATATATATATATATATATATATATACATACATACATATATATACATATATATATATATATATATATATATATATATATATATATATATATATATATATATATATATATATATATATATATATATACATATATATATATATATATATATATATATATATGCATATATATATATATATATATATATATATATATATATATATATATATATATATATATTATTAATAATAAATTAATATACTAAAATTTTGTATATGCTAGTAATTTATTAAGAATTTTTTTACGTTTGGCGTGCGTAATCTCCGGAAAAGTGTTTCGTCACTCCTTAATTTATTTTTGACTTTGCAAAAAGATAAGTAATGTAATTATTTGCTTAGTGCTGATTGCATTCTCAGTATCTTTATAATTCAGGCAATAACGTAAAGGAAAAATGGTTGTCTTTTACTAATTTTAAAGTACTTAAACTGGTGGTTTTCTCGCCTTTTATGCGTACCAACTTACTACTTTGCTTATAATTTTTATTATAATTGGGGATTCAAGAGATCAGTTACATTAAATTACATACTATATACATATACATACGTGTAACATATATAATAGTAATTGCACTTATCACAAGAAGAGAATCACAAAAAAATCACAGCTCCCGTCAATACAGAAAATTTTACGTTCATTTCATTAAGGCCATACTCGCAATAACAGATCTCATTCAGCTTTCGGCAACGCTAGAAGCCCCACGTCATTTCACGCCTGATTTTTTTACAACATATGCTGGAATTTTTTTGTTGTTTTTTAGCTCTTACCTTTCAAAAACCATTTATGTATTTATTTCGAAGAAAAACTTATTTTTTCAATAAGAAAACGAAGTTTCAAGAAAAAAAAACAATTACGTCAAATGTTACCTGTGTTTAAAGAAAGTTAAGTTGCTATTTAACGTATGTAGGGCCTTAATTATATAAAAAAAAAACAAAAGATACGCATGAGACTGATCTCAGCATCGACAAGAATACATATTTATCGTTGAAGAATTTTGGTGAGCGAAATATATATACATTTTCATTGGCAAAATTCGCGATAATTCCATCATTACTTGCAGATAACGTCATGTTGAGTTTGCAATGTTGAGTTGCAGCAGCGCGCATTCCAATTATATGCGCCGCAAGCGGAGGAATCGGCTCATTTGGACAAGTAATGACGACATGAATTATCCGTTTTTTCAAGATACAGTAAAACCTCCATATAAAGGACCTCTATTTAACGAACTTCGGATAAAACGGAAATACATCCGTTCAAATGTAAAAAAAAAATCAATAAAAAACGTCCTGTTAATATTATACATGCTTAAATTGAAGGCTTAGTCCGCCTCCGTAGTGTAATGGTCAGCACGCTCGGCTACCGTTCTGGAGGTCCCGGGTTCGATTCCCAAGGGGGGTAAAATAAATATAAGTGATTTTTTCACTGTAATATTTATTCAATATTATTACCCTGGACTGGTACCTGAAGCGGAAGGTTGATCACCTTTCCTTCATGTGTAAACGATCAAGATAACACTGCGTTTATATGACGCAGTGCCCTATGCATAATTGGGGTGCGGATAAGGGTTTTATTTATTTTATTATTATTAAATTGAGAGTGTCGCCGCATGTAATCAATAATTACAAATTATGTTTTACGACTTCAAAAGTCCAAATAAAACTTGATTCCTTTTTCTAAACAGGATTACCGAAAGCGAGCGCGTCGATATCATCAGCAACCTCACTTAAGGACGAGTATCCAATGACAATAATTAGAATTTTGTTGTGTTTTGTTTTTTTGGTTTATTTTAAACCTATTTTAATATAACGGACTTTCGGCTGTAACGGGCACTCCTCCCCTCATTTAGTCCGTTATATCGAGGTTTAACTGTAGTTTGATATTTTACAAATTTTTTTTCCAATAGATTTTAATAATAAAAAACACCGATTGTCCTGTGTTTTAAAAATATTATTTTTCTCTTCTAATAAAACACGGCAACACCATATTTTTTGGATTCTATTTCTTATCATTTTATTTGAAAGCGTTATACTAAATAGCATCGATATATCCAATCCTGGTAGATGCTTTGATGTGGAATGATACTAAATTTAATCGAAAATAACACAAACGCATTAATTTCGGTTTGTCAAGACATTTTAAGTATAAGTTTATATTTAACCATGTTATACTACTGTTTATGTTTTACTATGTTATACTACTTATTTAACATGTTAGTATTCGGCTCAACACAGGCCATGCCTAAAGAGCCTTAATACATATCGCTCACTCCTTTCAAGAACGTCATAAATCAAAAAACATGATTTTTCAGGAGAACGTTTTTAAAGTTTACTTTTTACTATGCAACACATCTTTTTAGGTAAAACCTGAAGGTTATTTCACAATTTGAAAAACATTTAATATATTTAAAAAAATAATTAAACAATACCTTTTCTTCAAAATGCAAAAACAACACTTTCTGCCGTGTAGCGGGTAAATATTAAGTTAAAATTATGCCGCTTTTGCTGGGATATAGTACATTTTCTGGGCATTCCGAAAACATGCACAACTGAAAATTGACGATTTTTGATTTATGACGTTCTTGAAAGGAGTGAGCGATATAATAAATGTATACATGAAATGAATATGTATATTTAAAAAAAAAAGAAAAAAAAAGTTGATTTATTAAACTTGACATCTGTTCATATCATATAATATTTATTTCCCATCAAATATATGTACATGGATATATTTTTTAAACTTTATTTCCTACTCGATACACTTAGATCTCTGCATTAATCGTAATACAATACAATTTAAAACCGTGAAGATTGTCACTATTTTAGCGAAGGTCGTGTAAGCACAGCTCGTTATAAAACGTTAGTTTTTTACTAAACCTTGCGGAAAAATCGCACATAAAACAGTAAACAATGCCATATTTAACCTTAAATATATCGGAATAATAATAGCGAGGCGGTTCGATCATGTGTATATGATTCGTTAGAATTTGGCAAAATTGTATTTTACTTTTATTCATTGTCGTCCACCGTAATACTTAGACCTTTTATTTCGTGAATTTGTTTTTAATTTTCAATATGTTAACATAGATAAAGAATAATATGGAAGTCTGGGTATTACAGGGTTTGTGACCTGTCATATGTTGGTTAAGTGATCACTTTACACACGTGTAACATTCACCATTCCACCCATTTTTGACACTCACACTACTTATTTTTTTTGGAACTCATATGGTATATTATAAATCTCATGACGCTTTATGTTTGAGTTCACGAGAGCCATTTATGATTGGTTTGAGAAAGCTTTTGTTTAGCAGACACTTTTATTTAGATGTTTATCTAAGTGGAGAAAAACAGATTTTTAACAAGGATTTGTGCACATCCAAAAAAGTTAAGAATTGTTTTTAAATGTTTTTACAATCAGTTCGTACATTGGGGGTGATCGCTAGAAAACAGTTTCATATATTTCACTTTAAATTTTTCTGACATTTCTTGGGGAACTGCAATTTATAGAATAAAATAACAAATACATATTTTTTTCTACATAAAGTTTATTGCTCGTCAAAATAAATTTATTAGTGGAAAAAAACTATGTAGTTGTTATTTTATTCTATATATTTCGTTTTTTAATATTTTTTAGCTTGGAGATATTATTATATGACCTTTGCGTTTAAGAATGCACTTTGTTATTCCTTTGTTATGTTTTGGTTTTGATATCATTGCAAATTTTCGTACTAGAATCACTCTTTCGAGCCGAAATGTGTATGTATTCGTATAACGATGACATCATCACATAACCACGAATTAAAATTGCACGCATGGCTTATTATTCGCAAAAATTTCATAACCGGCAACTACTTACATGTGTGTTAAATGTATGTTTTTTTTTTAAATATGTAGGTTGAACATTGTAGGTAGGCCTGAAGGCTTTTTACATCCGAGATCTTCGCTGGATTTTTTCCTTGTATATCCTCTGACGTTTACTTAATATTACTTTTTCTTTAGTAGATTTATCGTTTTTTATCGATTGGTCATAAACTCAAAAACTTTAAGATAAGACCACACCTAGTAAATACTTTTATCTATAAAAACACCCATAAAAGTAACAAGTTTATTTTCTTTATAAATCGTGTTAGAGATGTGGCCTTGCTTGCTACGAAAATTCGATAAAATTCGTTTGCAAAATATTCTACTTGATACGAATTCTTCATTAAATTTAATTTACCTACATTGTAAATTGCGATATATGAGCCTGTTATTACGCAATGTAACCTTCTATGTATCACGTAGTGAGTAAAATGCTGATCGGAAAAATAATGTCATAAATAAGCAGAATAACATAACAACTATGTATTTTTTTCCACATTAATTTTATTTGACCAGCAACCGGATTTCGTCGTAACCGACGTTATCTGGTCTGATGATGTCGGTTACGTCGCCCTTTACGGACGATGTCGGTTACGTCGCCCTTTACGGACGATGTCGGTTACCAGTCTGGTGATGTCGGTTACGACGATCCCGGTTGCTGGTCGAATAAAATTCATGTGGAAAAATTACATGGTTATTTTATTCTATAAATTGCAGTTCCACCAAGGAATGTCAGTACCAAACTTACATCATAAATAAGTCATATTTCATTTTTAGTTAGTTGGTATATGATTTTTTTTGGGTGCAGAAAAATATTTGCATTATATTTTTTACACGAAATTTTATTTTTCATTGAGCATATGTCAAGCTGCGTACAAAAATCGCGGTCCGTCTAGACCAGTGGTCGGCAAACTTTTACCCAAATATGCACGTATAACAATCAAAAGTTTTCGTGAGAGCCAAATCTGTTTGCAATTCTAGTACACCTTAATTACAATTTTAAACCTTTATTGAATTACGGGTACACCCAATAAATTTCACAATTATTAAGGATTTTATTCATTGATAAAAAATATTTTGAAAGTAACGTATCTAAAAGAAAACTGTCCTTGCAATAATGTCCTTTCATCCCCTTTAAAAAATTGATAAAGTTAGGTTTGTATGTTTACATTTTTAGCACGTTTCTAGATCCTCGTCAATAAGACGATTTCTTAGTTTGCTTTTAGCAAGGTTCGTGCTTCAAAAAGAATGTTCGCATGATCAAAGATTTTTTTATACTCCTTACCATTAATAAATTTTTTATTTACAAATATTTATTTCGAAGAAAAACTTATATTTTTCAATAGAAAAACGGTGTTTTAGGCAAAATATTCAATTTCGTTAAATGTTACCCGGGTTTAAAGAAAATTAAGTTTTTGAGTATACAGTAGGCTATTGATTGCTGGACCTTATAATTTTGGAATATACGTTGTTGGCTCAATGAGAAAAAGTAATTAATTTGATTTACAGGATTGTTTCACAAAGTTAGTATGTAACATAAGAATGGATACTATGTGTGTGGTGTGCGGTGTGTGGTGCGGATGTAGGAATGTCCGTCTGGCCGTCTAGACTCCTTTTCTGGATACACCGAATGCCTTACCGGGTAGGACGCCTTGCTTTTGGCCATAATCTTCTCCACCGCCTCATTTCAGACGAAACAAAACGTGGACACAAGTATCGGAAGCTTAGATGACCATAACCACGCAAACGCCATTTTATTAAATAAAGTATGATTTATCCTCGTAATTTACATTTACCATCGTTTCTTTAAGAGGACACCCATCGTTTACCAGTTGCAATTGGTTAAATAACATTTAAGTAATTAGCAACAAAAAAAATCTTAATTAACCTGTCCGGGAGTGAGTTTCTGTGGAAAAACTGTATCTAGGGAGTTTTTTGTTTTTAATTTTTTTTACTTTGTATGTTTTTTATCATAGTCAATGCTATAAACAACATATTTATTGAGAAAAAAAATATTTACATAGTAAACATGTTTTATATCAAAATTATCGATATTTTATTTCATGGGTTTTCTTTGACAGCGTCATTACGATGACTTCATAAAAAATTATTTCAAGTAAAATTTCGTAGGTAAAATAGAAAAATAATCTGTAGGAAGAAGTATAGATTTAATGATTCAATTCAATCACAGTTAGCAGTAAAAATGCCATTCTATAAATAAATGCCACCGGGCTTAAGCGCCGCCGTTCATGTACGCCCATACTCCTTGGAGAAATGTTTCGTTTAGACGACAATGTACGGCCACACTTCCGGGCAGGTTAATTGAATAAAAGTCCAAAATGCAGAAGAGGGACTTTTCATAATATAATTTTACGAGAATGCTGTTTACTCGGTTATCATACTCGTATCTTCAATTTCGGCGCAACCTTTCCACGATCTTCATTATGCATTCCGAATTGCCGGTTCGTGAATTCCGTAATATGAATTCTAATATTATTCAGACGTTGGGCACACCAAATGGCGACTCTGGAATCCGTCAAAGTGACGCCGCAGAAATGTTCGATGCAAATTGAAACTAAATCGACACAGTATTCGCATATCGCGACTGCGAATGTGTCGCCAACCGATAGAGATTTAAAACGATTTCGTATGGATGATTTAACCGATAATATATTATATTTTTTAGAGGTATAGGTACAAATACAGTCAAGACGCCCTAACATCCATAAAAAGTCACTGTTTGGTGTGCTTTATGGGCAGGTGGAATCATTAACCCATATTTTTTAAAAGACGATGCCGGCCCGAATGTTACGTTCAATGGAGAGCTTTACAGAACCGTGATTACTGACTTCTTCGTACCTCAGTTGAATGGGATTGATGTGACAGAGCTGTTGTTTCAATAAGATGACGCAACAGGCCACACGGCGGGTACCACCATCAATTTAATGCGGGAAATTTGAATTTGTATACCTACCTCAAAAAAAAAACCGGATTTATTGTCTGATTCCTATCGTATCCGATTTTGCATAGGGCGCAGCATCGGTGTTAGCTCGATCGTAAATTAAATAAAGGTAGGTGAGTCTTGCGCTCCTGATTCTTAAGTCTTCTTCTTCTATCCCTTATCCGCACCCAATGATGCATAGGGCACTGCATCGTACATAAAATCAGTGTCATCTTTTACCATTTTATTACAATCCCCTGTTCAGTACCAATATGTAATAATAAAGCTGTGAATAAACACACCTTCGTCACTTTCTTCGCCCCGTATTGAGTACAATTAAACGTCTTTAACCTGGCTGAAAAGATACGGCTGCATTGTTTGTCCCTTGCGCATATATGTAGTTACCAAGGGCAACTAGTCTTATACCTGAATAGCTGACTATCTGACTCCACCGCCGAAGCATGCAGTACCCAGTACAATATATAGGTAGAGTTACGCTGGACTGGTCGCATTCTTCTGAACTCATCATCTAAACTCGCAAACACGACTTGTACTGGGTCATAAGTTAAAACAGAGCTCCGCAAACTTTTTCTGTTCAAGGAACACCTGCCAAATCAAGAATTTTTAAAGTTCACCAATGAAAAAACAAAGTTTATTAAATATTGATCTTCTCTCTCTTCATCTTGGTGTAGGCCTTGTGGCCTGTTTTTAAGAGGGATTAGCCTCCTGCGATGTCGATTCCCAGCTATTGACCCATCTCTTTGGTGGTCTGCCCGGGAGTCGTCTACCATGGGGTTGGCCGTACAGTGCGATGTGGGGGAGTCTGGATGGTTCCATTATCGTTATTATTATTAGTATAGGTTATTAAAACTTATAAAGTTGAAGCCTAAGTAGGGCCACGATAAACGGTGTTGCATAAGCCCTAGCTAGATTTCAGAGTCACTAGGACGTTAAGTAATTAAAAAAAAATATATTTTCAGATATTTATGAGAATTCATATTACGAATACGGTATATAACGACAATGACATTTTCATTCTCGGCGGTACGAATGTCAGACGCCATTTTATCTATTATCTTGCGGCTTGTAACAATAAACAAACAGGTTGACACTTTTGCACACAAAGAAAGTTAAATCACGACACATTGTGGATTGCATAGCTAAGGATCTCATGATTGACATCATTACTTTATGATAAGCAGTATCATTAAAATATTTGAGTATCATATGGCCAAACAAACTTGTTACCATGTGAATTTGGCATTAAGGCCATACTTGCAGTACAGATCTCATTCAGCGTTCATTTCACGCTCGATTTTTTTTAATAATATACATTTTTTAACTCTTTACCTTTCAATAACTCTTTTCTTTCCAAAACCATATTGTATTTATTAACTTATTGAGAAAAACTTATGAGAAAAACTTATTTTTTAAATATGAAAACGATTTTTTAAGAAAAAAGTTCAATATCGTCAAATGTTACTTGGGTTCAAAGAAAGTAAAGTTGCTATTTTACGTATGTAGGTCTTTTATTTAGCTGCATATTTATGAATATTTCCTCCCATAAATTACTTGAAAATTATCGAATATCTGGTATATTTTTACTATTTTAGTTTTCGTACAATAGTTTAGCAAGTTATTATAATTTTTTATACCCTTATCCTGCATCATATAAGCACAGTGTTATTTTGATCGTTAACACATGAAGGAAAGGCGATCAGCCCTCCACTTCAGGTACCAGACCAGGGTAATATTGAATAAATATTAGAGTGAAAAAATCACTTTTATTTATTCGACCCTTTTCTGGGAATCGAACCCAGTACGGTAGCCGAACGTGCTGACCATTACACTAAGGAGACTGACAAAAATAATAAAGCAATATCTTACAACCAAATAAGTCGCGACAATTTATTTCTTTGATAATTGTGTATTTGAATAATTTCAAGATGGTAGTGTGATTGGAGTAAAGGAAAATGCATCAGGAAAGGAGTTGGAGGACAAGAGTGACAATATTTATGAGGATGGATGATATTCAACACAATTTTATTGATATTTTCTTCTTCTAACCTTTATCCGCATCCAATGGTGCATAGGGCACTGCATCGTATTGACGCAGTGTTATCTCGGTTGTTACTTACATGAAGGCAAGGTGATCACTTCTGCGCTTCGGGGACCAGACCCGGGTAACATTAAATAAATATTAGAGTATAAATGTTAGAATATTAATATCGTAGCATGGAGCAAATCCAACATTTGTGAATATAGATTTTGACATAATAGTCATTATACTCGAATACGAGTATTGTGATTATTTCAGAGTTTCGCACTAAAATTTATATGCGTAATTGTGATCAAGTGTAACGATGTGTAATTTTCCCCTTTTACCAATTTTAATTAAGCTGTCAAAACTTTAAGACCGCGCCTAAATAATTGTTTCGAATTTGTAATTAGTATTATGGTAACATTGGAAACTAATTTGCGATTTTACAAAATAATCAACCAGACAACCGTGTTTCCAGACAACATCTGGTCTTTTGATATTCATAACATGAAATAATACTTTCCTTTTGTTTAAGTGTGTAATTAGTAAATAGAATAATAATGCCACATTTTCAATACATACTTAAAAAAAGAAGGAACCTTATTTTTATTCAGTGGATATTTTTGTTTTGGTCGAAAAGCTATATTTTTCAAACCCTAATCCGCACCTGATGGTGCATAGGGCACTTCATCATATAAACTTAGTGTTATCTTGATCGTTAACACACGAAGAAAAGGTAATCAGCTCTCCGCTTTAGGTACCAGTCCAGTCCATGTAAAACCATTCTTACTTGACTCTGTACTCTGCACGGGGAGTATATGAATATAATACCTACACCTGCGTTTGTGTTTGTTATCTTAACTTCGATGTTGGTAAAGTAGGTAATTCTCGGATATTGGATACCTGCGTTTTCACTTGAATTTGTATAGTGTTAGTCGATGGAGTAGGTACCTACCTTATGCACGTTTCTGTGCCATTATGGGACATCAATTTATTTTACGATGCATAAAAATAGCTCGGTTTGCAGCAATAAAATATTAGCATAAATTACAGTTACTCCCAAATAAAAAGTATCACTTGCCATACTCGTCAGGGAAGCCGTTATTAAATACATATTATTAGACTCGTGCAGTTAATTTTGCGCTTTCCAGAGTTGCAATATTCCAGGGTTTGGTGACACCTTGGGCTATATTTAGGTACCTTAAGTTCCCAATACAAACAGTAAAATGTCCACCTCAGCAGAGCAACAAGTGAAACGAGACGAAAGATTTCAAATAACACACTGTTTCTGTCAATAGACTGTCAATAGATGTTAATTTCCTTTTGAGTGAGTGTTTTTGCCTAGAATTTTCACTCATGAATTAAGTACATGAAATTATAGTAACTTTAAACATAAAGAGTAAATCCACTCACGAGTAGGAATAGGCTATGAAACTTATAAAGTTGAAGCCTGCGTAGGGACATGATAAGCGGTGTTGCATAAGCCGCAGCTAGATTTCAGAGTCACTTCAACGTTAGGTAATTCAAAAAAAATATGCCCATATTATTCATGTTAATGCTACTGTACATATACTACTCATATATTATCTTGTTTTTAAAGCCCTCTCTAGATTTTTACTTAAAATTACATCATTTTTGGTATGAATTCATGATGAAGATAAATAACTAAATTTGCTAACATTCTTCGCCTCTTCGAAGTTCATGCACCCTTTCATACATACTCTCCGAATATTTCGACTCATAACCTGACCGCTTTCAAGTATTTGACATACCTGATCGTGATAACTTTTTCTCGGTCTTCCTCTGCTCCTTTTTCCAACTAAATTCGCCTCACAAATTTATTTTACCGTTATTTCCTCACTCATTATTTCCACATGTCCAAACCATCGCAACACACCTTTCTTAACTTTATCGATAATGTTTAGATTAGCTTTGCATTCCTTCCTTATGTCACCATTCAAACATCTATTATTCATCGTTTTGCCGCACTTTTGTCCGAGAGATAACATTTCGACTGCGTTCAGTCTACTTTTATCCTTCTTTTGAAAACTCAATGCTTCACTTTCATTCACTAGGGTTGGAACCAGGACTACAAGAGTCGAGATAAATATAGTATTACTATATAATTTATGCTCACATTATGTTTTAACAAATTAACAGTTACAGCCTCCTTATATTAGAGACAAATAAAAACTCTTTAGACTCGTATCTATAACATGCTTATTGTATTATTTTTTGATATCTCATCAAAGATGAAGAAGAATATGGAAGTCTGGGCATTTACGGGGCTTACGACCGTCATAGGCTGGTTTAAGTGATCACTTTACACACGTGTAACATTCACTAATTCTACCCATTATTGACAACCACACTACTCAAATTCTTGGAAGTTCTATATATATGAACCAATTTAGAAACCTTGTTCATGAATCACTAGAACTTCACTAGAGACATCTATTGGTGAGATGTCCATCCAGACTTCCATATTCTTCTTCATCTTTGATGAGATATCAAAAAATAATATGAAAATAACTCCTGTAATTGGAGATAATCCAGATTTTGTGAACAAGTATTTGGACACACTCAAAATGTTGTAAATAAATTATCTGGTCAAATTATAAGCTTAATAATAAAAATGAAAATGGTATTTTCTGGCGTTTCTCATGTGTGTGATTATAATCCAGGATTCGGATCTCACATACTAATATAAGAGTTTCTGCTTAATAAAAAGCTTCTTTACATCTCACCAATAGATGTCTCTAGTGAAGTTCTAGTGATTCAAGAACAAGGTTTCTAAATTGGTTCATATATATAGAACTTCCAAGAATTTGAGTAGTGTGGTTGTCAATAATGGGTAGAATTGGTGAATGTTACACGTGTGTAAAGTGATCACTTAAACCAGCCTATGACGGTCGTAAGTCCCGTAAATGCCCAGACTTCCATATTCTTCTTCATCTTTGATGAGATATCAAAAAATAATATGAAAATAACTCCTGTAATTGGAGATAATCCAGATTTTGTGAACAAGTATTTGAACACACTCAAAATGTTGTAAACATGCTTATTCTTTCCAGTAAACGAACAAAGGAAAATGATGACTTATTTTTTACCAGGAAAAATACCGTAACGACTCTGATTATTAAATAAAAATTGAATCGCGATTTCATGGTAATAATCTACTATGGTTTATCTAGTTATAAAGGAACACGTGACTAGATTGACATACAAAACAAATTATCGCGGCCCATCACATGTCTGTAAAATCAATAATTTCAATTTATAATCTAATGTAACTAATGAATCGTTCGATAAAATCGGACAGTTTTTATCATCGAATCCATCAGTTGCAATATTTAAAGTAAAATGTAGAATTTTAAAGTCATTGACTTTCTGCACTCATAACAAATGATAAATGAACGGTTTGAAAGAATAAATTTCATATTTAAATAATTGTTATGCGTACTTTTTCATCGTCAATAATACATATTGTAATTAAGTCGATTTTCCACCATTGATTTATAATATGTACATATATCCGGATCGAATCCAAAAGCTGAATTAACCGCCCTACACATACGAACGTACGTGATGCGCGCGGTTTTTCTTCACCATTCCGCGCTAACCCGTATGACCTACGCGCGAGAGAAAAGATATCTGTTCTAAAAATATTTAATGCGTACCGGATACACAGACAATTTTTTGTCAGTTTTCATACTTGACAATATTTTGTGACAACAAACCTTGTGATTTTTTTCTAGTTTATAAAAAATATGTGAATATAACCCGTAGGTATTGCTTCATAACATGGAAAAAAACTAATGTATAATATAAAATAATACATGGATTAACTGTAAAATTAATGCTGAGAAGTTCCTGATCGGCTCACACTAGATTATCCCTCCTGTTCCCTACACAGATTTAAATGATCGTATATATTTCCGGTATCGAAGAAGCTAGCATTAAATTTCTTAAATTCTCCGAATGTATGGTTTAATTAATGCAAAAACATAAATGTAACGTCGTTATCAACATACGTGTAGATGAGTATGAACAATCTTGAAAATGATTAATTTAACCAAAATTATACATATTTCATTCTTAGAAATCGGAGTAGGCAAATTCAGCTCTTTCTTCGGTGTTTACCATTCGGTATATAATTCCCCGAGGCAACTCTTTTTCTTCGAAGAGACGGTTAGGCTCTAAAAAGAGGGTAACAAATTCGCCAGCACCTATACAGGTATGTAAATTGTATAGGTATAAGGTATAACTCTTAGTCTGAGCACACATTTACTAAATCTGTATCAACTTAAAGTATACTTTGCTTACTCCAAACATTTTCGGTTTACGATCAACAGAAGACAATAACAATATTACAAAGACTTATCTCGGAATTACAATATTTGCCGCATTTGTTCGAAAAACGGCTGTATGAAAAGAAAAGAAAAAGCTCACGCTTTGAAGAAAGCAACTTGATGTAAGAAGATGTACAGTAAAACCTCGATATAACGGACTAATTGCGGGGGAGCGGATGTCCGGTAAAACCGAAAGTCCGTTATATAAAAACAGGTTTAAAATAAATGAAATAACTTTTTATTTGAAAATATGAAAACTATATTTATAATCTTCTAACCCTTGTCCGTACCCCAAAAGTGCATAGGGCACTGCATCGTATAGAAGCAGTGTTATCTTGATCGTTAAATACACGGAGGAAAGGTGATCAACCTTCCGCTTCAGGTACCAGTCCAGGGTCATATTAAATAAATATTATACTGAAAAATCACTAATATTTATTTTGACCCTCTTGGGAATCGAACCGGGACCTCCAGTATGGTAGCCTAGCGCGCTAACCACTACACTATGGAGGCGGACAATATAATAGATATAATACATATTTATAATAGATATAAATAAACAATCAAAACACGAATAAAATTTTATTTGTTATCTTCGGACATTCGTCGTGAAGTGATGTTGCTGTTTGATGTTTGCTGCTTTGAAAAGGGAATCAAGTTTTGTTTACGGTTTTGAAGTTTGCTGTTTTTTTTATAATCAACTTTCTAAAATTACGAAAATGCGTAATATATTTACTGACCAGATTTTTATCCGTTATATCCGAAGTGCGTTAAATAGAGGTCCGTTATATCGAAGTTTTATTGTATTGTATGTATTTTGTTTTGTGCGTACAAGCCAGAGTTGCAGGTTATAAGCTGGGATGTGGAAGAAGCTAGGAATGCGTGTCATGATTCAGGTAGAACCTAATGGCGAATCCTCCACACATTTCTCGGAAAATGTGCAAGAAACGACATTGTAAAATTATCCCGGCCGACCACCCTAGTGCCTGCAATCTACAGTGTGTTCTCCTGCATAGAAGTTATAATGAGAAGAAAAGAGCGAACGATCTTTTATAAACAACATTTGAGTGTGTCCAAATAACGTTTCGAAATTGGTTCATATGTATATATAGAACTTCCAAGAATTTCAGTAGTGTGGTTGTCAATAATGGGTAGAATTGGTGAATGTTACACGTGTGTAAAGTGATCACTTAACGCCTATGACGGTCGTCAGCCCCGTAAATGCCCAGAATTCCATATTCTTCTTCATCTTGGATGAGATGTCAACAAAAAAATCTTTTATAAAATTAATTGTCAATATTAGCCGGGAAAAAGACATTTGAATAATTAAATTATTAATAAAATTCTTGTTTTTTTACCACTTAAGTATTATAATTTAACGAATAGTTTCGGAAGTTGCAGATGCTTCCGATACTAGTCGTTAAAATATAATACTCAAGTGGTAAAAAACAACTGTTTTATTTATATTTCAATCGTGTCTTACTACAAACTTTATGCCGAAACAATAAATAATGACATTTAAAGATTTTGTTAAAAAAAAAACCTTTTATCTGTGAGTACATTTCTGCGTAGGAAACAACATGTACAGTTAAAAAATAATATAATAAATATAATAACAACAAATAAAATTCAAAGCTAAATGATTAAATATCGTTAAACCCAGCAATTTTATTGGATCATGCTAAAAGCAAAATTGGCAGCTCACTTTCTCGCTAAATTTATTGACCTACCTATGCTTTAACTTAATCTTAACTACATTTGATTACAATAATTGTTCCTTACTCATTGGATTGATTCTTTAAAATATCGCTCACTCCTTTCAAGAACGTCATAAATCAAAAATCGACAATTTTCATTTGTGCATGTTTTCGGAATGCCCAGAAAATGTACTATATCCCAGCAAAAGCGGTATATTTTTAACATAATATTTATTCGCTACAGGGCAGAAAGTGTTGTTTTTGCATTTTGAATAAAAGGTATTGTTTAATTATTTTTTTTTTATATTATTTTTTGATATCTCATCAAAGATGAAGAAGAATATGGAAGTCTGGGCATTTACGGGGCTTACGACCGTCATAGGCTGGTTTGAGTGATCACTTTACACACGTGTAACATTCACCAATTCTACCCATTATGGACAACCACATTTTTTTTTTAAATACTAAATATTTTTCAAATGGAGAAAAAACATTCAGGTTTTACCTAAAAAAATCTGTTGCACAATAAAAAGTTAAATAAGTGGCTTGGTATTTATTTGTAATACATTTATTATATTTTTAAACTTTAAAAACGATCTCCTGAAAAATCAAGTTTTTTTTTATATATGACGTTGTTGAAAGGAGTGAGCGATATACATACATCAAATGGATACTGAATGTAACGGAAGTTATTGTCGATGAAGAGAAACAAAATAAGGAGTAGTAAGTATATCATAAAGCAGCAGGCGATGAATTAACGCTGAGATCTCGTGCGTCTCAAGCGTTCAAATCAGAATCCGCTCAGCCGCGGTCAGGGCTGCACGTTTGCCCGATTTTTTTAAAAGAATGTACATTGTATATTGATTTTCGTTTTTTAGAATATGTTTAAAAAATATATTTTCTTAAACTCATTACCGTTCAATAATTCTTTTCTTTTCAAAACCATATAATTATTTCGAAGTAAAGCTTATTTTTTCAATACAGCTATTTCTTTTACTGTATTACAAAAATTTTGTTCAACCCTTACTGGTGCAATGTCGAATCTCATTCGACATCGATTTTTTCCTCTTAGGTCCCATGTCGGATGTTATTCGACATTTTTTCATCATAAGTATTATTTATTTAAATTCCAGGCTTACATTTTTGTCACTCGTATCTATTACAACAGTATGTGGAGCAGAGGACAAAATATTTTTTTCCAATTGGAATGTAACTGTCTACCTAGTTTATTATTATTTTTTTATTTTATTTTTGGGGACCGAAAAGGGTTAAAATTCTAGATACCATTCCTAAAACACCTAAGGCGACTTCGCTCGATCGTCAGCGAGTGTTCAATTAAGCAAATACATATATGAATTATAATAGAGTTTCATCAATATACCATAAGTATATCATGATATCAACAAATCGACCTTGTTGGCACATATAATGATAAACTGCAAAATAAACAGATAAAGTACCATGTATTTTTTGTCTGCCTTTTAACTACATACGCTGATAAGATTGGATATAAATAAAATGATTAATTTTTTACACAAAATTGTGAAAATGTTATTTAAAATAAAAAGATAACGACACTTTTTCTGGTGGTCGATTACAATGGAGGAATGCCGGGTTAACTACATACGTAGTGTGAATACCTTCTATTTTTTATTAAAAAAAAAACAATAGTTATTGTTGATATATTTTATTTCATATTTCTAAAATATTTGTCCGCCTCCGTTTTGGAATGTTTAGCGTGTTTAGCTTTCGTGCTAGAGGTCCCGGGTTCGATTCCCAGGGAGTGTGAAAATAAATATGGTGATTTTACACTCTAATATTTATTTAATATTACACTGGACTGGTCCCTGAAGCGCAGGAGTGATCGCCTTGCCATCATGTAAGTTACGATCAAGATAACACTACGACAATACGATGCTGTGCCCTATGCACCATTGGGTGCGGATAAGGGTTAGACAGAAGAAAAAAACTGGATTTTATCATCGAGAATAATATTCTAAATCTGTAACATATTATATTATAAATAAAGATTTATCCACAATTTTAGAAGTTCATACGCATATACTTATGTGTTTAGGCATTTTGTTTATGTTTTTTTAATGTATTTAGTGCGCAATAGGGAAAAACTTTTATAGTGATAATAACCATTATTTTATTGCTTGTTAAAAATATATTGCGGAAGCTACGATGAAATACAAATACATATACTTATTTTATTTTATTTTTTACTCCTCATCAGATACATAATATTATGTTCTTATCGTCAACAGTTTTCCCCAAGAGATAATTAAACAAAAATATTCTATAGCTTTTTTCAGGATTCAACAAGAAATATATACATAAATAAAATAATAAAATCATAATGCCTTTTAAAGTTTCCTGAATTAATCCGATGCTTATTACATTCGTATACTGAAGGGACTCCCCGTAAAATCAAATGTGACTGATGTGGGTACACGCTCTTTTGTTTGTATTTTTTATTAGTTTGATTGTTTCCTTTTTTACTTTTAAATATTTTAAAATCACACATAACAATCCACAAGAGATATATTAAATACATGTAGAGGGCCCAGTCGAGATAATGCAATTAAAAATATTGATAATAGAATAAAAGTTTTTTTTCTAAAATGACATTTTTTCCGATATTAAAAAAATACTTCGTTAAATATGTTGTTTTTTTGTTGCTTTTTAATTTTTAAAATATTAGTTTTGAGAACCTTTTTTACAAGTCGTACCGACAACAACGATCAGGAATAAAATACGTTTACGTATTAATTGTTAAATCAAATACATTTTTTTTGAGTCTATGTTGTATTTTATTGTTAAAAAAATACTTGAAAATTAATATTGTGACAATTGTGTTAAACGTGTTAAAACTATTACGTAAGTACCTAGAATTGTATAGCTATTTAGGTCGTCAGTCCATTTAATCTTCACATTCGTTTGAAAATGCTATAACTAGGCGAAACAATACCATAGTCACAATTTTAATTTTTATGTGTTTTTTAACAATAAAATACAACTTAGTAGACTCAAAAAATCTGTGTTCTATTTAACTATTAATAAATAAATAAAAATAGAGTTCTTCAAATTAAACACCAAATCAATAAATAAAATACGTTTTCAAGTAATTTTGCTAAGATACTACTAACCTTTTATTTCTAATTTTCCTCACAAAAAATACGAAACTGACGCCTTTTTTGAAACGGCGACACTTGGTTTTTTTGTTCTAAAAGCCCCTGTCCAGATCCAGCCCTGCTATCAGCACCTCAGTATTTGAATATCACATTTCTTGATCAACTATCAATCAATTTCAAAATATAATCTGTTATACAAATAACGTAAAAATACCACTTCAGCTGTAGTAAGGTACTTTAATTTTGATGCAATAATTTTACGAATAATCTCTTAATACAAACTCGCTAAGTTGCAAACTTGCGATTTTTGTTTTTTTCTCAGCAAGCCTTATAAAATTTACTGTGTCATACAATCAACATGTTTTAGCTGTTTATAAAATAATAATTACAATAAATGAGTTAAATCTCGTACATTTTTTTTAAATCACATAAACTTTAACTCTGTCTGTATTTAGATTTCATCGAGTATATCTAGGCATATAATTATTAAGAATCATAATTTATTTTTTAAATTAATATGTAGTTACAAAAAATATTTAATTTTCTAACCATAGGTTAAACAGCATGTAAATTAATATTTATTTATAACCCTCTAATTATTTACTATAGTTGAGACAGTAATAATAGTATAAAGGTGAATAAATTCGATAATAATTTTACAAAAGTATAAGATAGAGGTGGTGAAAGTTGAGAGTTATAATTATGTCTAGGTTATCACGGCCTTTTTCAAGTAGACTATGTATATTGCAATGTATTTGCCCATAAATAAATGTTTGATAATATGACTGCATTTTTGATCATTGTACTCGTATAAGACTTAGTAAAATCTACTTTATATTTAAAAATATAAAGTAGATTTTACTAGCTATAGACATTTCTACTTTATATTTAAAAATATACAATAATTGGAGCTTATTAATAAATATATTTTTATGTTGAAGTTTTCTTTAGGCGTTTCTTGGTGGATTTGTTTATTTGTTTTTGTATATTTTTGTATTTTTATTACTTTTACTATTAACCAGCAATCGGCATTTGTCTTTTACAATATTAATTTATGTTCTTTAATTCATGAAATATGATGAATATCATATGATATTCAGATAAATTTAATTTTAAAACAAAGAACAGATAATTTTAATGCATTTATTGTGTAATTCGATAAAATTAATATTGTTTTGAAAACATAGAAAAGATAAAATAATATGTAAGAATATGTGTATGTTATTGGTTTTTCTGAAGTTATTGGACTTAAATCACGGGAAATTTTTATGAGGACCTATTATAAAAATCAAATAGGAATAGTATTTAGTTATATTTAGTAAAAAAAAACTTTAGCTGTACATTTTACAACTGTTATGTATGAAGGGTAAATTTGGGAAATTTGGCATTTTAGATAATTTATAACTGCTACTGTGCTAAGTTTACCTGTAGTTTTTTTTGTTTGTTGTAAATATCATATAAATTTACAGAAAATGAAGTCTACACTTATTCTTCTAACCCATATCCGCACCCAATGGTGCATAGGGCACTGCATCGTATTGACTCAGTGTTATATTGATCGTTAATTGCACGAAGGCAAGGTGATCAGCCCTGCGCTTCTTGTACCAGACCAGAGTGATATTAAATAAATATGAGAGTGAAAATCACTTGTATTTATTTTGACCTCCCTGGGAATCGAACCCGGGACCTCCAGCACGGTAGCCAAACGCGCTGACCACTACACTACGGAGGTGGACATTTGTCTACATTCATTACGAGTATTAATTTATTGACATAGTAATCATTTTTATCGGATGTGCTCGATAAAACTGTGGTTCATAGACAAATTGATTCGTGTCACAAATATGGAGTGAAAAATATATCCTTTTTGAAGGGCACCTTTCGATAAAAGCCTATTTGTCATTGGCAGGTTACAACACAGTTTTGATTATATTATATATCGATAGCACACACGAGTGGGAGAAAAATTAATCAATCAATATTATATTTTACAGATTGCAATATCAGATATGGGGTTTGGCTTCTTGTTTGGTTTTACTCGTAAAACCTAAAATATTTCATTTTATAATATGTATTTGAAGCAATAATTTTGTGATTTTCCATTTTATAATTGAAATATAACTTTTTTTAAAATCACTATAACTATCATATTTTAACTTAATTATAATGTCTACCGGTTTCGAAGCTAACCGCTACTTTTTCAAGACTGATTAATACTAATCATTCTTGTATTAGTATTAATCAGTCTTGAAAAAGAAGCGGTTAGCTTCGAAACCGGTAGACATTATAATTAAGTTAAAATAAAATATTTAACGTGATTTTTAAAACAAAGTTGTATTTTAATTATATTTTATTTTAGACCATGGTTACTCAAACTTGATACTTCCGTATGCGTAGTTTAATATTTTTACATTTTTGTCTCATATTTGGTACCTACCCTAAAAGTATAACATTTCCTTGCTTTTAAAATTATCTATTTCGTAATATTAGTAAAACTAAGACATTGTTAATGTACATAATTATAATATTAGCATATTTTAACAACCAATCTCGGTACTGTACACATTGATGTACATATTTGCATGAATCATCGAGCATTATAAATCTAAATTTATTTATAATATAACCTTCATGGTCCGTTAGCTAAAATCTATTCCTTTTATGATATCATACTGATACATATCCAAAACATATTATATATACATATTATAATGTCATCTTTAACAATCGTACTAAATACTAAATACTGTTTGCCAACCATTGTTTTCATTTACTGCGTTTATATGATGCAGTGTCCTTTGCAGCATTGGGTGCGGATAAGGGTTAGAAAAAGAAGAATATATTTAATTCCCATTCGTTGAACACGTCATAAAAATTTAGTATATCATGGCATTTTGTTTTTTGTTATATTATGACTAGGATTAAATATGTATGTTAAAGATAAATGCTTGATGAATCAAAAAGTGAGTTAGAGCATATTGGTTGCAGTCCAATATCATCTCTCGGTGACATCTCTCGCAGTGTTGCCAATCTCGTGTTTTATTGTTTGTACCGAGTTTATGACTGAAAATATTGACACAGCTGTAATATGGAAGCGTACTCTTCAAATATCCTCGTCACTACTCTGCTTGTGTAACACTTTTCGCGACAGCTCACGAATTAGCTATTCACGCGTCGCGCATGCATTATATTTATCTGCTCCCCGATACACCGGCTTGCAAAATGTAATTTATTTCATTTGATAATGAAGAATATTATTGATTCATTATATGGGTGGCATAAATAAATATTATAACTATGCTTGAGACCAATTTTCCTATGCGCAGAAAAAAATGCATACCTTTGCACAAAACCACAAGTAGGTACATAAAAACAACGGTAGGTAATTTTCCACTATAGCCCGTGTTTAAAAATAAAACTATAATGTAATCTTGGATGATGAATTTCTGAAATTCTCATTGTCAGTGCACAGGTTAAATAAAAAAGTCGTGATGTTTTGCTTCATTTTATATTTAAGAAGAAGTTTTTACATTTATTCATACAGGGATTCCTCTAATTTTATTTTTTACCTCTGCCTTTTAGAATTTTTCAGATATCTAAATATTAACTTCAATGTCTTTTTTTCTTAAGACAATGTGGAAAAAAAACATTAAAAAAGTGCCAATAATTGGTAGTGTCGATAATTTGTAGTTTCCCCTTCTTGCCAATTCGCGTGGGCATCTTAACATTATCTTTGTCAAATTTTGTGATTTTATCACTTTGGATAATTCCATCGTATAGAATTAAAGAGTTGCAGCGGTGCATTATTTTTCTTGAAATACCCGTTTGAGTTGTTTCGAATTCTTCGTGTCGTTTCCATTCACAAAAATCTGAATATGAATACATATTTCGAGTCCATTCATAGTTCAAAAGCAAAGTATTCCTGGTTACATAATTGTCTTGTTTCTCTCCAATTTGAATGCGGCGGGTGTGTATGTGATGGGAGATGCGGAGGCGGCTACCATCGAGACAAGAAACCAAACTTACCACTTTCCTATCGACAGTATACTCGTTAAATATATGAGGCATCATAATATCGACTCCACACTTTAAAATTAATATAAACATGTTGTTCACGAGATTTTCTAGTACATGTCTTCATGCTATTAAATCGTAGGCCTTTCAATTTTTCTCTTGTTTTCAAGTGATCTACAAATTAGTAAACTGTATTTAAAAAAAAATACGTTTCAAATCAAAGAAACGCCTGTAGTCCATCTGTAAGTATTTAGAGATCTAAATATGTACTTACAGATCTTACCATTTCGTAAAACTGATGATTTAGGAGTATATTATGTTACTTGTATTTTCAATTTATTTGATAAAAAATCCAGTGCACATATGTAGTTTACATGAAAAAAAGCGTTTAAAACCCGAGTGTCACTTACCGGTTTGCAATAAATTGAAAAAACCTATAATTGAAATTTACGAATATGAACTTTGGATTTTCTTCAATTATAATTTAACATCACACGAAAAACCATTTTATCTGCGTGAAAAAACAACAGTTTTTATTATGTTAATTTGATTATTTTACAAACATTGCAACTATGTATACTTATTACTTTTTACTTCCTACCATTTCGCGATCTAATTATCTTAAGATACTGCATGATACACCGTCCTTCATATTGGATTTATGCAGTTTATCTCGATCGCAAATTGTTGTAAATTACCAATTTAGGTAACTGTCCATTTTGATGTACTTTTCTTCACATTTTTGTTGATTTTTGTAACGTGTCGGATACTCATTGGTATTAAGGGTAACAAAAAACGTGAAACTATTTTTTGAAACAGTTAATTTTTCGAAACAGTTATACTCGTATTAGTTTTTGGGAAACAGTTTATTTATCCTGGAATATTTTATTTAAACGTTTATTTTTCTTCAAATCATGTCATTCCGATCAAACCTATTATAGTTCAGTGATTTTTTAGTCAAATTCATTAAATTCACGATAGCAAGATTTGATCATTCACCTTTTTTTGTTGGCGACTTGTGGATAAAAATTGTGATAATTTTTGAATTTTAGAAGTCGCTTTACTTTAACTGTTTTAAAGAGTTCATTTTAAAACGATTTGAAACAGTTTCGCGGTTATTTCTTCAAACAGATTTTTTTGTGAATTGGTTTATAATAAAATAATCAACAGCGCACTATATGAATATTATTTTTCTCTCTTTTATTGATTAAATGTTAATTCCAACTCGGCAGATCACCTTGAAGATTCGGATGGAACTCATTTGATTAGTTGTGCTTAATATTATATAGGTGTTTTTTGAGGTATACCAATTCAAATTTCCCGTTGTTGAAACCACAGCTCTATCACATCAATGCCATTCAACGGAGGTACGAAGAAGTCAGTAATCATGGTTCTGTATCGCTCTTCATTGGCCGTAATAGGTCATTGTCTTTAAAAAAACATGAGCCAATGATTCCACCTACCCAAAATGAACACCAAACAGTGACTTTTAATGAATGTAAGGGCGTCTCCGCAACGGCTTCTGGGTTTTCTGCACTCCAAATTCAGCAATTCTGCTTATTGACGTAATCATTTAACCAAAAATGTGCCTCATCGGTGAACAAAATTTTGCGTTGAAACAGAGGATCGAGTTGAATATTGTCTTCGGCCCATTCACCGAACATACGACGCGGATAGTGGTCATTCAGTCTATTTACGGGAGAAATGGCAAAACGTACTGACTACAAAACTGTCAACTGTCAAATTGACAGGCTGTTGAAACAATGTTGCCAGTTTAAAAGCCGAACCTCTAAAAAACACTCTATATGAAAATAATGTACGGTATTCATAAAGGTAGGGACTGACAGCATTTCGTCGTAACGTAACATTCGCGGCGAGCATCCGAACATCGGATGAAGTACTCGGAACGAGTTCGGCTCGCTGTACTGACTAACGAATGCTCGCATCGTAACGTGTTACGTTACGAAGAAATGACTCCGGTCAGTCCCTACCATAAACCCTTGGTTTTCAGTAATAGAATGGGTTGTCAAATAAATTCGCATTGATTTGCGTTATCGCTGTACATTCGATCACGAGGACGATAACGAGAAATACGAAATGCAATACACATTCTCAGTCTGTTTGGACAATGATGTAATATTTCCATGGTATGAGCTCTACATATAGAATAAACATATTATTATAAAACCTTGCAGGCGCGGTACGGTACGCTATGACGCCATCAGCCATCAGGGCCGTCCGAGCACTTAAATCGCCGACATTTAAGGCCCAATATACGATAAATAGCAACTTAATTTTCTTTACACCCAGGTAACATTTGATGCAGTTGAATTTTTTGCTTCAAACACCGTTTTTGTATTGATTTTTTTTTTAATAAATATTGAAATTTGAAAAGAAAAGAGTTTTTTCCTTATATTAAAAATAAAAAATAAATCTAAAATAAAATCGAGCATGGAAAGACGTCCAGCTCTTAGCGCGGCGTTCGAGATGTCATAAAGCCCTACATACGTTAAATAACAACTTAACTTTCTTAAAATATCGTTTTCGTATTGAAAAAATAAGATTTTCTTTGAAATAAATACATGGTTTTGAAAAGTAAAGAGTTTTTGAAAGGTAAGAAGGAGTTAAAACAATTATAAAAATTTTTTTTCAATGAATATTAAAAAAAACCAAAATCTAATATATATTTTTAAAAATCCGGAGCGAAATGACGTGCGGCTTCTATCGTTGCCGAACGCTGAATAGATCTGTTATTGCGAGTAAGTAAGGGTTATAAGAATAAGGATCTTAATAATAATAAAACCCTTATCCGCACCCCAATGGTGCATAGGGCACTGTGTCATATTAACGCAGTGTTATCTTAATCGTTTACACATGAAGGAAAGGTGATCAGCCCTCCGCTTCAGGTACCAGTCCATGGTAATATTGAATAAATATTATAGTGAAAAAATCACTTATATTTATTTTACCCCCCTTGGGAATCGAACCCGGGACCTCCAGAACGGTAGCCGAGCGTGCTGACCATTACACTACGGAGGCGGACAAGGATAAGGATCTTAAGGACATTTTAACCCTCCTGGAAATCGAACCTACAAACTCTTAGCTGAAATTATATTCCACGCATAATGTCATTGAATGCTTGAGTGCTCTTAATGAACAACCCTTCATTATTAGTAGGTAACTAATTTTTATTGACAATATTTCATTTCACATCTGACTCAACTTTCCGACATCGATTTTTTGACAACTTCTATCCTAGTTTGTTTTTCACTTGTATCTTTTGTTATTACAATATATTTTGTTTGTACAAACCTAAATCACTCGCAAACGAGTGATTTTGGTTTGTACAAACAAAAGGTTTGAAAAAATCATAACCCGGTCCTGTTAAATAGACGTTTCGGCACAATGGGTGAAACAATATTGGCATGAAAATGATTGTTTATCGACCCGTGGAATGACAAATTGCTCTTCACTGTAGATCCATTTCTAAGTAAGCCATTTGAATATGTTAGCTGCATTGTTATTCTCTAAGGCTAGTACGAAAATCTATCAGGTATTGAATATGCTAATAGTTCCTTGATACTTCAAGAAACCATCCTATGTTTATCTAGTTGATACATTACATGAAACAACACTATTTTTCTTTCTTATCTTATCTTAGCTTCGATAAAAACCAGATAAGGACAACGGGCACCTACTCAATGTGTTAAAGTTACACATAAAGAGATGTCCTAGTTTACAAATGTTGTTTCTTCCAGTAAAGGTAGTAATTGAAGAAGGAATGTAGAGGAAATGAAGAAGTAGTAAGTAGAAAAAAGAGAATGTAAGCGATGACTCCTGCACTGGGGGCTGCAAATCCATAACAGCTTGTGTAACTTGGACACTGCTAAAGTGTATGTGTCCCTAGAGGAGAAATACCATTCAGCCTTCCTTTAATTGCTGTATTACATGTTATAACTAACTGAAGCTTGCCTAGAGGACAAGATATCTTTTAAAAAATTCACTGTTCACCAGGGTCCAGGATGACAGTCAATCAACTCAACAGACTATGAAAATATGTTCTTGACCTCAGTTCATCTATATAGTATATTTTTATGTTTCTTTTAGGGATTTAACTTTCTTAAACTTGGTATTCTTTCTTTCCAGAAATCTCCTTCCAAAATGAGGGTGCCCCTCAAGGAGGCCATCCTGGTCCTCGTCATCTTTGGTATGACTGCCTCCAGTCCTCCCCCTCCGACGTCTACTGAACTCAACAAAGGAAAGATCGATCAGGCAACTGATTATCAATATGAAGACTATACCTACGACGATATAGCCGAAGACATCCTCTTTAGTGAGGATAAACCTTGTCCCAGGGATTGTGTCTGTAAAGCTTCTATTAATACTAGAATCGCTCGCTGCAATCGCCTTGAAGTCGGCACGCAGAAATTCGGAGATGACATAACCGGAATTGTGGTTGAAAATATTCATAAAAAATACCCTTTGGTCCTTACTGACATGATGTTTAGAAAGTTAGGACTTCATCAAATTACTAGTGTTCAAATTATCAACAGTGTCATAGAATCTATCAGTCCAACTGCCTTTAAAGGACTGCACGAACTTTACAGCGTAAATTTGACTGGTAATGGAATTGAAAAAATACATCCCGATGTATTTACTTATAATGACAAATTATCTCTCGTTGTCTTATCTGATAATCCACTAGAAATTAATCCAGATTCCAACGAACCGTTTATTAATTCTTTGTCAATTCAAGAACTAGAAATTGCTAGGTGCGGAATTAAAAATATTTCAAATAACACATTGTCGAAGTTACCTAATTTGATGTATATCAATTTATCAGGGAACAAACTAAAAGAACTACCTAGAAATGTGTTCTCTAACCTACAAGGTTTAGAAGAAGTTGATTTGGGAGAAAATAACCTAGAAAGTCTTCCTGATGAATTATTTGCCGATAACAGTGAAATGACCACGCTACGATTGAGAGGGAATCCTATTTCCTCGGTTATCGGAGTTAATATTAACGAATTGCTTACAATTGATCTGAGTATGGCTAAAATAAATACCATCGGACCCTCCATGTTCAGTAGTATACCTTTAATTTCTAACTTGAATCTGAGCGGTAATGGTATCCGTAAAATTCATAACCAAGCTTTCCACGATCTTACCTTGTTGAATTATTTGGACTTATCCAGTAATAGCTTAGATTTTGTGTCTGACCAGCTTATAAAAGAAAACATTCAATTGGATATTTTCAAAATTGCACGAAATCCTTATTTGAAGAACCTTCCTGAAGAAGGATTTGTGTGCTCAACTAAACAGTTTAACATCTACTTGTTTGATGCATCCGAATGCAGTTTGGAGAAGATCTCTAATAATACTTTTAAAACAATGCCAGCTCTTTCTCAATTATTGTTGTCTCACAATAACATAAAAAGTATCGGTTCTGCACTGCAGAAAATACCACGTCTTATAGAAATTGACCTTTCTTACAATTCCTTGACCGTGTTGGACCAGAAGGCCTTCAGTATGAATGTAGATTTAGGGAAGTTAAATCTGGCTGGAAACCCCCTGACAACTTTATCAGCAGAACTGTTTATTAGTAATCCCGTCCTTACTTGGCTGGATGTCAGCTCTTGCCAACTGAATTCTCTTTGGTCAGTGCAAGATATACCCTCAGGAAGTATCATGAACAACCTTCATTTTATTAATATCTCTAACAATAACATCAAGTCAGTAAACTTGCGTGAACTGCAAACTATAAATAAATTGTTCACTTTGGATATTTCCCGTAATCCGTTGGAATGTACTCTAGCATTCCAAAGTCTTATGACTTGGTTAGGGGAACATAATGTGTCTCCAGCTGCTACAGATTTACTTTCTTCTAAAATGGAACTTGCGGAGAAATCTGTCGATGTTCGACATAAATGGGGATTTTTAGCTAAAACTGTTTGTGGTCCTAAAGTTTTGCCAACATCAAGCGAAGAGAGTATATCTGCCGAAAAAGTTCATGTTGAAGAAATTTTGAAAAAGATAGAAGAAAACCGTATCGATATGGGAGAAGATTACGATGAAGATGAAGAAGATGATTATGATGAGGGTACATTCCCAGATGATAACAAATCCAAAGTGCAGGATGATATGTCTAAAATTTTGCAGATCAATAATGTTGAGAAAACTTTAATTGGCGATGATAAAGATACAATAGATGAGTCTGAACTTGAAGATGAGATCCTGAACGATCTCCCGGATATGGTAAAAGATATGGATGTTACATATAGAGAGAAAGCGAGGTCCTATATACAATACCTCCTGCCATTGGTAATGGCTGTCTTTGTCATGTCAATAATTGTGGTCATGTTAATAAAGTTGATCAAGCACTCCTCTCATGTGAGAAATAATAAGGGATTCAGATGTGCTATCATATCTATCACTTCCCCCAACCAAGGAAGAGTAAAGAAGGACTGTGGCCTCGTATACCAGCAACTCTCTGAAGATCTGACGGGTCCCAAAACTCCAATGGTCAGCAGACAACTTCTCGGTGGCAGTCAACCCAAGGTTACCGACATCTCCTATCAAAGTAGCCCTTTCCATCATAGCAATATAACTCCTGAACACGTTTAAATATCACATTATTTTTTATTATGTTTTGGGAAGTTAATACAGACACTATAAATTATGATTATATCCTCATCCCATTCAGTAATCAAATTATGGGAACTTTAAAACAACATATGGATGGAATGCAAAGTGATTGAAGAAATTTTCAAGGTGTCTTGATATGAAACACATATTGTTCTTCCCATTCTTTTTTTTTTTAAAGAAGATGGAAGTTTGAGCATCTCAGGGCTCACGACCTGATATTTGGCTGGCTTAAGCGATCACCATTCTGTGTAACGTTTACCATTCTGCCCATTATTGAACTGCTCATATCAAGTTAAGAAACCTTTAAAATTTATATCTCATCCGTAAGATCAATAATCCTGTGTCCGATATAATAAATAATATTAATATTGATTGAATAAAATTGAGAATATTTTTAAATTCATTTTATTATTATCTAATTTAATAGACCTTTGTTATAGATACTTCCAGTTTTTGTTTGCAGTAGCTAGTCATTACAACATAATAAGTTATGCACCTTTCCTCTGGTTAAAATATTATCGGAACAATTAATATTTTAGAGATAAGTAGAGGTAGGAAATATGCAAATTAAGAATTTGATTTTTCCTATGGCTGGCCTAAACATCCTTTGAAAATAAATTGGAATAACGAAAAAAGTCAATAGATATGAACGCACAATATGGTTAAATTTATTTAAAAAAAATGGTTTTTATTAAAAGCAGTTTTAATTGTAGAAAAAAATCATGTGACATGAGTAAAATTGTAATCTCTACTAAAGCAGAATTGTTATTTTTTTATTATTATCTGTATGAGAGAAATGCATGTATAAAAGTATTATGAAAAGTAATTAATAATAAGGGTTTGCAAAAACTTATGCACAAATAAATGGAAATTAGGTTGAGTTATGTACTTATAGCATATGAATATAAACTTAATATTTGAAGCCATATCTAATTTAGCAAGTAAAATATTTACTTTCCAAAATATATTACTTTTTGGCACTTAAGGTACTTAAAATTTTACATAATTAACTGCATTTTATTGAAGTAACCTTGTTAGGAACCAAAATGCAGCTATTAAATTACAAATAAATAGTTTTTTAAGGGAAAAAAAGATGTGTAGATCCACAAATATTTAATGTCGACACTATTTTCGGGTAAGCCTAAATAATTTGAAAATAGGAAGAAAGTTGTAGCAGGATGAGGATTGAACCTAAAAAAAATTAACTCGGGGTATGCGACACTGGCCACGGGAACACCACCCAACTCGAAAGTTAATAAGTTACTGTTATTTTCACTAATGAAATTAAAATGTTTTCAAAACATTACTGTTACTTAAATGAAGTTATTGTTACGTAAACCAATAACTTTGCTTATTTTATAATTTTTAAAAATAGGAATGAAATATGTAGATAACTACGTATTGAAGAAAAACATAAATGTGAATAGACTATAAGTGTGGAGAACGCTTAACAAAATGAATGAGTATTTATATAAAGTATTGAACATGAACTTAACTACTTTGTTTCAATAAATTTGTGATTATAATGTGTTAATAATCTTTAAAACATTAAATAAACTTTTATAAATTCTACTTGTTTCATTAATTATTTATTTATTTAAACCTATTACATACATAAGTCACATATAATATTCCCAACGAGTAATTTCCTTTACTCATTGGGAATATTTTAAACAAAGCAATATTTATAATATTGATATGACAGCCAAATTATCTTAACTAACATTTTAGAAAGAATACATTCAAGAACTTATTTTAAATTGTTGCATATCGCATATCGGTATAT
Source organism: Brachycentrus maculatus (assembly GCF_059751285.1). NCBI lineage: Eukaryota > Metazoa > Arthropoda > Insecta > Trichoptera > Brachycentridae > Brachycentrus > Brachycentrus maculatus. The sequence goes on along the minus strand of NW_028280759.1, from coordinate 2,911,790 downwards.
TACTGCCAATTTTTGGCAGTAGACAAAATATGTTTCATTAATGGTTTTAACATTAAAACTAATATTTCATAATAACATATAAATATGTGACTTGCTTAATTATTACTAAAAATAATGGTTTTAACAGCTTCATACTATTGAACGAGTCACGCTAGCGCGCTAAATGCGTTCCAATTTTGAATTTTTCAATTACATTTTCTATGATGAATTAGTACAAAATATCCCAGACCTAAATATATGCTGAAATTCTTATATTTTATTTACTTATAGTGGATGTTTTATTCAAACAATTTTTATAAAAAAAAACCCTAGCATTAAGTGGTTAAATTGATACTTCCACTGCCTCTGTGTATGTATTCCTATGTAATGTTGATTCTAATAATGTTGATTCATTTCATCTGAAATTTATCTATTTCACACAATTTTTTTAAATAGCACTCTAAGAATATTTCCGTATTTATAAGACTAGTTTTAAATCGCTTGCCGATGGAAGGACTGCTCATTCAAAACTGGTAGTGCCAAATTAAAATCATAATTTCCAATAGAACTGACGACTCGATACATGATATGGAAGGTGGAAAAATGTTAATACAAAAAAAATTGTAAAATAACACCTATTATCCATACAAGGATACTTGAATTTTTTTTATCCATTATAAAAGTGGCTAGAGATCCACATGTTCTTAAATCCCAGATTTCTTTCATCTCAAGATCAGCTGAAATTAATTTAATAGAAGACACATTTGAATAGTAAGACATGAGCAAAAAACCTAGACCTGCATGTGACCGAACGGCATGAATGCACATTAGGAGCACTGACCAACTAATTTATGTAGAACCTTGATTATCTGGACTAATTGAGGATGAATATAATCCGGATGATTGAAAAAACCAAAATTGACAAGGAAAGATAGGTATTACATAACGATTTTCAAGATAGCTTTAATATTTTAATTTTCTTTAAATAAGTTAATAATGAATCAAGCACCTAAGATTGACGATCTACTACAGATTTGACGTTATGCATTGCAATGTTATTATGTAAAAAAAAAAACTTCTTCTTTCTTCATAAATACCTACCTATTCAAAATACAAATGTACAATGTTTTTTAGAACTTTATATGAAATAAAAAATGTGCAAGTAACAATTTAATTGACTTATTATAAATAAAAAGGATTGAAATTAAATCAAATAAAAATCATGTGTTGAGTGAGTGTATGATTATTTTATTTTTGATAATCGGTCCATGTAAACAAAAGTGTCGCCACAGCATCTCCACTCCATAAACCTCCACTCACAGACCAATTAATTAGTCTGTAATCCATACGACAGACTAATTATATAACTACTCAACTTCACTGTAATAATAAATTACCAATATTTTAATCAAGGCGTGTTGATAAAGCAGTATCAGGCGCTCGAGTATTATAAACATTAGTCGAGAGAGGTGTGTAAACGTTGCTTTTCTATTGTTATCTGTGAAGAAACATATAGTTAGATACAAATATCATATAAATCATAAATAAATCAAAATCATAAATAAATCAAACATCGCGGTCTGTGAATTTTTAATACAGTTGAACTCTCTAATACGCCACCTTTGGCATTATCAGAAAATACAGAAAAAATACACATTTACAGTAAAATATACAATCTCTGAACACAAAAATGACCATGTATTGTCTCTACATTAAAACATTGCAATAAACCGCATAAAAGGCTGTTATACTGTTGAAAAACAGAAGTTTAATAGACACATACATGCATTTCAAAATTTAAGGTTTTAAAAAAATACGAGTCAGGACAAGTTTGGCTCGAGCACGGTTCGATCGATGATTATACAAATTAGTTAGTCTTTGATTTAGATAAACCGGAGTGGTGGACGGGAGGGGTCCTACTGTATTTATTTTAGTTTAATCACACCATATACAAATAATTAGTCCGATAGTTAAATCCAGTTCGCGAGTTGCCAAGTGAAGTTTTACTTTGACAGTTGATTGAAAAGTTTAGCGAAACTTTTCTTTCCGAGAAAGAAAATGATTCCTAGAAGGCGAATTTTGGATTTATTGCAGGTTATATCGAGTGCTTCGTAAGTAAAAATAATATAAATTTATTATAAATAAATTAAATTTATAATGACATCAGAATTCAAATGTCAAAGATTTTGTACATATATACAAAAACTCACATTAATGCGTTCGTGAAGAGGAAGATGGAGCATTACAAAATAATCGCCATCTCTTTTCATCACCTTTTTGTCGAAGCAAATCTTCATTTTTTCTCTTTTTATCTTCGGTAGTTAGAATACTAACTTTCCTTTAGTATTAGGAGGAAAAAGGGCGGAGATATCATTGATTCCTTTATTTTCTACCGGAAACCTTTTAATAAGTTTTGAATGCAGGAAATTTACTTACTTTGCCTTGTTTATAAATTTGACCGTAAGATGTCTCACTTTGAGAATCATGTGATTGATAAAGGCGGAATATTTGAACTGTCACTTAGAAAATAAAGCCAACCCTTCAACGAGCTTCATCCATTTTTATTTTTATTTAAGGGTGTTAAATTATCGGTATGTAATTTTTATTCAGATGTAAATGTCCGGCCCATGGTAATCCCGGTCATAGTCATGCTAGCTCTGTTCCTAATGCGGTTCCATCAAAGGATTATGCATTTGAGGTAAGGTCTTTAAAATTAAAATAAAAAACAATTTATATATTCTTATTTATTTATTTATTTGTACAAAAAAATATACGGAGTATTACATATTTGAACACAAGCAAAACTACATATTTTTAATGGAACAAATTGATTTGAATGTTTATTTAGAATGGAATTATATTTGATTAATATCTCATTTGAGTTTGACAAAATTCCTCAGGACAATGTGCCAAAAGCATTGAGATCTAGTACCTACTTAGAGAGCATTAGCGGGGCGATATTGCAAGATTTTTTCCTTGGAATGTTTCATTTAAATATAGAACTCACTGACCAAAAGTAATTGGTCACTATTCAATGAAATCCTTAAAAAAATAATAAAATGTGATTTTTCATCTTTGTCGGCCTTATAAAGAAATGGTCCATTATTCATTCCTTAAATGGCTATAAAATGGAGATGCTATCCATTGACTTCTATAGGGTTATCTCTTCTTTATATATCTTTGTAGATGGTATGCTCAACGATCAGATATGGAATTGGGGTGACTCGTGAAGTTGGCATGGATATGGTGAACATGAAAGCCAAGAATGTTTGCGTCATGACGGATTCTCGTCTCGCCGACCTGCCTCCTGTGAAGACCACCGTCGATGCTCTCACCAAAAGTGGTGTAAACTTCCAACTGTATGATAAAGTTCGAGTGGAACCTACTGATCAGAGGTATGCAAATATTATGATCGATAAAAAAATACATATTTTTTATTATGATATACAGAAGTCTAAACTATTAAGGGATTATTAAAAGATCGACAGAAGTCTAAACTATTTAGGGTAATACTAGAATACATTGGAAACATGTAAATAATATGTGTTAATAATAATCATATCATGAACTATGAAGTAGTGAAAATTCAATCTCTCAGATGAATGTGCAGCACAATGATGTATAATAGATGTTTGAATGGTGAGGAAAGAATACAAGGCTGAGATAAGAATTGATAAAGTTAAGAAAGGTGTGTTGAGATGTTTTAGGCATGTGAATCAAATGAGTAAAGTAAAAACAGTAAAACAAATTTCTGAGGTGAATGTAGTTGGCAGTTCCTTCTTTGCTTTTATTACCAACTACAAACGAGGAAAACTTGGCATGAAATACTTGATTATCAAGTATTTTACATGACATTTGACATTATCATATTTCATGTACTTGAAAGTAGTCATATCAGGAATCAGAATAATTGACGGGTATGTATGAGTAGATGCATGAATTGGAAGAGGCGAAGATGTAAAGACACATTCTCTCTGCCTACCCCTTCAGAAAGCAGCATGGTGGTTGGTTAGTATAATAATTTAGCAGAGATAATGTTTGCTAATTTATAGAGTACTATTTTGGGAAAATGTATTTTCCTTTTGTGGATATTTAAAAAACAGCCCTGTTTTTTGTAAATATTTCAGAAACTTCAACTTATACATATTGTCCTTGAAATAATTTGTCTGGCAATAGCTGCTTCCTTTTAATATCCCAAATGTAAGTAAACTTTATATTTGTATTAATTTTCAGTTTGCTAGATGCTACGAAGTTTGCCAAGGATGGCAAGTTCGATGCATTCGTTGCAGTCGGGGGAGGATCTGTAATTGACACTTGTAAGGCAGCAAACTTGTATGCTTCCGATCCTGACGCAGAGTTCCTTGACTATGTTAGCGCTCCTATCGGCAAAGCAAAGCCCGTTCTGGTCACGCTGAAGCCACACATTGCTAGTAAGATAATTTAACCCTTTAACCCTAGATAACCAGACTATATTTGTAGATACATAGTCATCTTCAGGCTCCTTTGTCGGCTGCCAGTTTTCTTGCATCCTCCCAAGTCAGGTCTGAACCTGACCTGACGTTTTTAGTTTACCATGCATTTACTAAAATATTTAATAAAAGTATAGTTTACTAATGTGATCCTTAAAATGTAAAGTGTAAAGTCCTTAATAACCTCCCTGATCAATTTAATAATATAGAAAACAAAAAAAATAAAAACTATGTAATAAGTGTATTTTACTATTGAGAAGTTTTTCTATGGTTTTAATGATTTTTTGCTCTACAGTACTGAGAACTTAAAAATTACCCTTTCTAGTTCCGACAACGTCAGGAACCGGAAGTGAGACAACGGGTGTCAGCATATTTGATTACAAGCTTTTGCATATCAAGACCGGTATTTCCTACCGCGCCATCCGTCCCACTCTCGGGATCGTGGACCCTCTGCACACTCTGTCCCTGCCCGAGAGAGTGTGTTCCTACTCCGGGTTCGATGTCTTGTGCCACGCCCTGGAGAGCTTCACCGCCATCCCGTACACCGATAGGGGCCCCGCACCCACCAACCCCAACCTGCGGCCGGCCTATCAGGGCCAGAACCCCATATCTGATGTTTGGGCGAGATACGCCCTGAAGGTTTTTTGTTGCTATTATTTTTATCTTCTTAATTTTAAATTCTTTTACATTTCACGATATATCGTAGTCGTACAAGAGAAAGTGACCAACTAACAAAACGTAAAATGTTCAGGAGGGCCATTTAAGTCACTTTTGCTTGGCAAAAAAATAAACATCAATTCAGTTAGTCATTTTTAATAAGTCAATATATTATACTTCCAAGTTTAAAATCCTTTTGGATTTTTTTCAGGGCAATATTAAGCTAGTAAGAAATCAAATAGTCAATGATCACATTTTTGTAAGAAATGCACTTGGTCACTTTCTCCTGTATGACTACGATATTATAATTACCAAGCACAAAAAATATTAAATATTAATACAAAAAAACATCCCACAAAGGCATGGCCTGTGTGTGGTATACATTATACAATATTTTAGGTTATTATAAAGGGCACTGGCAAGAATACAATAGATATTATCAGACATAAAATTAGATTAAAAATGCTCATATAGAATTAATTTCATTGGACAGTTGACACGTTTACTGCCAACTACGAGATAACTTGTAGATTGTGTTCTTTGTTAGGATGCCAGCCACGAGTTTTCTCGTACTGTGTTTACTTGCCATATTTGTCCATTTACGATAAAATTCGTAGTATGTCAGTGCTAATATGGATAGATGGCTTCTGGGAAGAGAACAGAAAATAATGCTAGCTTACGTGAACAGAAAATTTATTAATAAATGAAGAAAAAATATAATTAAAAAAAAAATATTCAAAACCAAGAAGCCAATTTCATTTAAGAATATAATGTGATTAAATTAAATTGGCTTTTGAGACCGTATCCAGTTCTGAGCAGTTTTGGTGAAAATATCGCGTTTTCTAATTTCCCATACATTTTTCCTTGGCGGTGAAAATTTTGCGACGTCAGAGGAGTAAATCCGATCGGCCTTGGATCGGAGATGGCTAAACCGAGGCGAATTCATCAGTGATGACAGACTAAAAAAATCATGTGTGGCCAGCCTAATAAAACCTTTAATATTTTTAAGTACTCCCGAGTACCTATTATTATTGAAACAAAACTAATATTCAAAACAATACCTTTCTTAGGTTTAGATTAATCAAATATAATTTTAAATTCATTCAATTATGTTAATTTTTTATTGCATACACAAGTCCAGTAGGTAATTTCATAAAAAAGATCAAACAAAACCAACACGAGTCAAAATATAAATCAATAAACGGATAAAATGAAAAGGCGTAAGAAGCACATTTAAATGAAAAAAAGAAACCAATTACTTGCACAAATATCTTTTTAGTTTTATATTATGTCAGGCAGTTGGTTAGTAAAACCCTTATCCAGCATAGAGCGTGTTGAATTCGTTTTCAAACCGTATAAATGCATGCAATTATTTGAAAACCTTTAACATGAACTCATGAATTAAGTAATAAAATGAAACACTAGATATATTACAACAATATATTTTTATTTTACAACCACAAAATACATTTAATTAGTAACGTATCAACACATTATATGCTTTTCAAGTATTACAATAATATTTTTTATTTTACAACCACAAAATACATTTAATTAGTAACGTATCAACACATAATATAACATGCTTTGTCAAGTATTACAATAAGGTTAGAATGTCCAGTTTTATATATACGAGTATATCGTCTTCTCATCACGAACGATAGTAAATATAATTGTCCAATATAATCACGTTTATCGTTGTACAAAATAATTAACAATTGTGTATAATGTTCAGATTTCCAGAAAATAACCAAAAAGCAATATATATTGACACATGTAAACCATAGAAACCGTTATTATTGATTATTCATAGATCATGGAATGTTGAGATAAATTCATTGCGCGACGCCGACGTTCAAATATATACAATTGTGTAAATTTATAATACTACAAATATATTTCACTTGGTGTGAACGAGGAATTATTTATGAAATGTATTTATATGCCAATTTCTTTAAAAAAAATAGAAATATACGAAATTTACTGATTTAAATGTTACAAGTAGGTACTTGATTTCGATTTATTTAATTTTCACATTTCTTCGGCTGGGAACATTATAATTCGAATCGATGGAAAAAGGCGGTTATTTTATGCGTCTTTCGAATTATATTTTGAAATTTTTCACCATATGGCGAAAACTTCTTCCGAAATCGGGTCGGTTTATTTTGTGGTTGATTTTACTCAAATAAAATCTGAAGACATCATCGAAGGTAAGAATCTTTTTATACATTTATATATATAGAAATATAGCTTATTGTGTGGACATTTATATGATTTATTAATATATGTTATTTAATTAAATATTATAAAAAATTACCACGTACAGTTTCAAGCATCATTGTTTCATGTACATACATTTTTTTCAATGCATTATATTATTATTTTTAGATAATTTTCCTATAAATCGGAGGATTTTGGAGATTTGCGGAAAAAAAAATATATTTCAACTGGAATCTGCTGAGATACTTGAAAAAATCCTTTTCATGTAAGTAAAACCGTTATAGTAGTATATAAATTTTTATTTACTCTCTGTTTACGATCTATTTACTTAAATATGTATATATTATAAATTTAAGATTACCTTTCGAGGGATTGGAAGATTCTTGCAGAGAATTTTTTATTAAAGAAAATACACCAAAACTTTACAAATTTATGTGAGTATTATTTTCAATAATTATGGTATTTATGATTCTTTAAATAATAATTTTATTACAATTTAAACTATATAACAATCAAATATTTGATGTTGGTAATCACCACTTTCTTTAATTAATGTTAATTTGTCAGGTATGAAAAATTTGTAGTGTAAAATGCATTTTTTCCATTAAATTAAGTTCTTCAAATCATAATTCATTTATAATACTGAAAAACTTATAATATCTGTCGTGTGAAAATTTACAGATCATCTACATGAGAAGTGAATAGACAAATCTAATTTTGAGGAATATATTATTATTCAAAAAGAACTTTAAACAAATAAATGTAAGTAAAAATGTATTAAATAATTTTTTTGATTTGTGCTGTTCACATTTAATTAATTTTATTTTGAACTATTTTATTTGAAAATATGTATTTTGAACAAACTGTGTTTTCAATTTCTCGAATATATTTACTAAAATACATATCCACTAATGTTTTACTTAATTATGAATTAATTTTTGTATTTCAGTAAAATGGAAGAGGACGAAAAAAAAGAATTGCAGAAAAACGTAAGGAGAAACGGGCCAACCGAACGGAAGAACAAATAGCAAGGGAAAGAGAAAGAGTCAAACAAAAGAAAATTGAAAAACAAGCCTCTCTCTCTGAGGAACAAAAGACAGATATAAAGAATGAAACAAGAGGGACAGAGAGAGAAGAGCTTCTTTAAGAGCAACCAATTTGACTACTGGATCTTCTACGCTATTGCCAACAACATCAACTCACTCGACAGTTTTCCCGGAACCCCTCCACTCTGCTACTGACGTTACTTCTCCCATTTCCTCTTCTATTCTTTTTTGCACAGACATTCCCTCCGACCAACCATCTACATCGACAGGTATTTTTCACAGAATTCATTCCCCGCAACCATCTACATCGACTGGTATTTTTCACATAATTCATTCTCCGCAACCATCGACATCGACTGATATGCACAGAATTCCTTCCCCCCAGCTATTCACATTACCGGAAATATGCCATTCTTCGCCACATTCTCCTACTCCCGTTCTTTCTGATCCTGTTTCTGAAACTCCCCTAAGAAGGAATATAAGGACCTATGACCAACTTCAACAGACAAGGATAAGGAGAGCCTCCAGAACGTATAAAATTGCGAGGATTCCTCATCGGGTGAAGGGTGCGCTCGACATTGGTAATATAGATGTCATTTGTGATCATTGTGGAGGTGCTTTCTTCCGAGGGGAATCCAAAGGGACGGAATGCTGCGGCAAAGGCAAAATTCAGCTCCCAGATATAAAAAGCCAACCGGAGTTTCTTAAAGTTCTGTTTGCTGGCAACACCTCTGAATCAAAAACGTTTCTTAAAAATATAACGATTTATAATACAGCCTTTTCCTTTCTTCCCTAGGCGCCGAATTAGCAGATGTACCGGGCCATGGACCTTTTGTTTACAAGATCCATGGGAGTATTTACCATAATCAGTCATCTGTACTTCCGTCAGCGAATCATCGTCCGGCATTCGCTCAGCTGTACATTTTAGACGAAGAGCTTGCGTACAGTGAGCGAATGAATTTTCCCGGACGTGACTGCCTCTCACCCGTATTCATGCAGCAGTTTTCCGCATTCCTTCTGGAGAATAATCCATTTGTTCATGTCTATCGACAAATGCATTCTCTCCACCAGCAAGCGGAACAAGAATCCCTCGCTTCTGGACAAGCACCGCCTAATTTAACTTTCCGTTTGTGTCAACCCACCCGAACTCAACATTCGGGTGTTCATAATTTGCCAGAAGCGAATCAGGTTGCTATCGTCTTTGAAACGGATGACGGCGAAGTCCCTACGTCTAGAGACATAGTCGTTCATTCGTTTCACAACAGTGCTTCTCACATTCCCAGTACTTCGCCCTTCATAGACCCTCTTTTGTATCCCATCTTTTTTCCACACGGAGACTCCGGTTGGACCTTTTGTATGCCATACAACAACAGGCGGGGGCTGAAACGTTCTTTTATCCCAATTAGGGAATATTATGCCTATAGGTTAGCATTTCGTCCTTTTAGCGATAATACGCTGCTGCGAGGCTCTCGACTATTTCAACAATATTTAGTGGACGTATATTCAAGAGTGGAGGGGAACCGTTTGCAATTTATTAAACTCAATCAATCGGAACTGCGGGTCGAACAATATCTCGGCCTGCAAGAATATGTCAATGGAGATTGCGAGGTGAGATTTATTTGATATTTTATATTCAATATATAACTAAATTAACTTTAAACACATTGCACCAAAAATTATACTTATTATAAAATATACAATATTATTATATTTGAAATTAAGAAAATATTTAAAATATTAAATTAGTATGTATTAAATTATTTATAATTTACCTAAATGTTTTACATTTTCAGAGACCTGGCAAAATTATAATTTTACCATCCTCTTACACTGGAGGCAGCCGGTATATGCAGAAACAGTTGCAAAATGCATTAGCAATGGTGGTCGAATTCGGTAAGCCGGATTTATTTATAACGATGACGTCGAATCCAAAATGGCCTGAAATTACTAGAGCGTTTTTACCTGGTCAGGTTCCTTCAGACAGACCAGATATTGTAGCATGCGTCTTCAGCTTGAAATTGGACGAATTAATTAAAGAAATTATGAATAAACACGTATTTGGAACACCAAAGGCCTACACGTATACTGTGGAGTTTCAAAAACGAGGTCTGCCACATGCTCATTTGTTAGTGATTTTAGCAAATGATGATAAAATTCGGGATAGTAACGATAATGATGTCGATAATATAGTCTCCGCCGAACTTCCAGATATACAAGATGAAAATTGTCTATACGAATTGGTAAAATCATTCATGATCCATGGTCCGTGCTGTCCTTTAGGACCAAACAATCAATGCATGGGTCCGAAAGGCTGTAAAAAAAGGTATCCAAAGAATTTCGAATCGGAAACAAAAATTATAGATAATGCTTATCCAATTTATAGACGACGCGACGACAATCGTCGAGTGTGCATGAATTCGACGGTATTATTAGATAATAAATGGATCGTGCCGTATAATGCGTATCTTTTATACAAGTATACGTGTCATATCAATGTAGAAATTTGTAGTTCGCTACATGCGGTTAAATACCTTTACAAATACTGTTTCAAAGGACACCCTAAAGCTAATGTAAATGTTGTGGAGACGGAGCCAATTATTCACGATGAAATTAAAAAAACATTTGGACGCTCGGTATCTAGCAGCGCCAGAAGCGGCTTGGCGTCTGCAAGGTAAAACATTAAACAAAATGTCTCATGTCGTTGTAGTGCTACCGATACATTTAGAAAATTTGCAGAGTGCCATGTTTGAAGCAGGAGAGGAGGCTGCGGCCCTTCGTCGATGTTCTCGAACCATGTTGACCGCATGGTTTGACTTGAACGATTTAGATATAACTGCTCGGGAAATTAAATACCCACATATACCGAAGTTTTATGTTTTTGTAAACGGCCGCTGGCGCAAACTCCAACGCGGGGGTCATAACGTCATTGCTAGATTGCCTCTGGTTACTCCCGCGCAGGGTAATTTATTCTTTCTCCGTATCCTTTTAACGCACGTACCGGGCGCGACAAGTTTCAATAATTTAAAATCATTTAACAATACCCAATATGAAACGTTTAAGGCTGCGGCAGTAGCCAGAGGCCTTGCAGACAATGACGAGCAGTGGGAGGCGACATTGAGGGAAGCGTCAAATTTCCAAATGCCCCGACAGTTACGTAGACTTTTTTCATTCATTTTATGTTTTGGCAATCCGTCCAACCCATTAGGGCTGTGGGAAAAATTCATAGAGTTTTTTACTCAAGATCTCAGTCCGATCGAAGCAGCCTCTAATATAGCGTTGATAATAATCAATCGTTATTTAGAAGAACACCAGCGATGTAATGCGGATTTCGGACTGCCACGTCCATCTGGCAATGTAGAAGAGGACGAGACAATTATCGTAGTTTCCGACATTCAGTCCCGTTTATCTTCCCTCAATGTCCTTCAACGTGATGCCATGAACGATGTGTTGGCCGCAGTTAGAACTGCGACAGGCGGGTGCTTCTTTCTCGATGGACCCAGTGGTACGGGAAAAACTTTTTTATATAATCTATTGATTGACATCCTGAAGGAAGAAGGTAAAAAATTAATATGTGTAGCGACTACAGGTTTAGCTGCAATGCTCTTAAGAAATGGACGTACAGCACATTCAATTTTTAAAATACCTCTAGAAATAGACTCAACGTTGACATCGCAACTTGTTGTCCAAAGTGTAGTGGCTGCACGTATTAAAGAAGCATCTGTAATTATTTGGGACGAAGCTCCGATGGCACATCGGTATGCCATCGATGTTGTAAATAAACTTTGCAAGGATATTCATCAGAATTCTGCCCCTTTTGGAGGTAAAGTAATATTATTAGGCGGGGATTTTAGACAAGTACTCCCAGTAATTAGAAATTCTTCTAGACCCGCCTCGGTCAATGCATCGTTAGTGAAATCACCACTGTGGCCACTGTTCAAAGTTTTAACCTTGAAAGATAATGTTAGGGCAGGCTTGGAACGAGCATCCTTTTCGACGTGGCTATTACAAATGGGCAACGGAACTTTGGGTGATCCGAGAACCGGTGAGGTGGAGGTGCCGTCAACTTGCATTTTCCATGGTACCGACTTTATCGGTTCGGTGTTTGGAGAATCTCTGTTGAATAACGCAAACATCGCATCAGTCGCAATACTATGTGCGTTGAATTCATCGTGCAATACCATCAATGAAGAAGTCATCAAACGTCTCCCGGGCACATTGAGAACGTATCTCAGTATTGACACAATTCAAACTGACACGGACGAAGATGTTTGTCGTTTTCCACCAGAAATTGTACATAATTTAACGCCGAGTGAAATGCCACCTCACCGACTCAATTTAAAAATTGGCACCATCATAATGTTACTGAAAAATCTTAGTATAAACGAAGGCCTTTGTAATGGTGCGCGATTAAGGATCATCGATCTGGGTGAAAATGTAATTACTGCGACATTATTAAATGAACCTTTCTCCGACATCCCTATTTTAATTCCCCGCGTGATCACAACCCCAGCAAATTCTTCGACATTACCATTAAAATTCAGCCGGAAACAGTTTCCTGTACAAGTGAGTTATGCCATGACAATTAATAAGAGCCAAGGCCAGACGTTTGATCGTTTGGGAATTTGTCTCCTGAACAACACTTTTTCACATGGTCAACTGTATGTTGCATTCTCACGATGCAGGTCACTGGATTCAATTATAGTTTGTTTGCCAGCAAATAAATCCACCACCAAAAATATTGATTATACAGAAGTTTTATTGGAGAATGCTCCATTTTAATGATGTTTGCAGTTTTTTTTGTGCCCTACTTATCTGTTTTTTTTTTTGGAATTTTTTTTTTACACTTTGAATTTTTATTATAATTTTTTGCCATTTCATATTTTTTAAATATCATATGCATCTTTAATTTATACAACTTTTACAATTTTTATACACTTTGACTAATCAGATGAAGAGTACATTTATATTTTATATTTCAATATATTTTTCTCCATATGATTTATACAAAAACATAAAAACATATTTTCTGCGTCAAACATGACATTTTATTTTCTTAATAAAATTAGTGCAAATAAATTACGATATTTTTATACTGTTTATTAAATAAAATATGTTGCTGCCGTAGCATATTTCCTTAAATACATGCCTTTTCAAGTTTGAAATGTGGAAAAGTCGATTAGTATTGCATTTTTAAACTGAAATATTTAACATCTTATATAAATAAACGATCATCTTGCTTTTACAATATTTACAATTAAAAATAAATTGTTTTTTCTGCACCGTAAAGTGAAAACAACTGAGATTTTCTCCAAAATAAATTATTTTATATATATCTGTTATACTGACATTTTACTTTTTTTTTCTAATTCGGGGCGCTACAATGATATGAGATTTTTTTTTAAATACACTTTTACCTAATGCTATTTTCAATTTTTCTTAATAATACTTTTCTATTTTAATTTACTTATAACCTAAAACAATTTTACACTTTTCTTTACAATTTATCTGAAATTATATATAATATATAATTGTTTTACTATTTCCAACGTTCTTTATTTGACATGAGCCTCCATTTGAATCACAAATGATATTTTTATCAACAATATTTTTGATTTGTTCAAATCTTTATCTCAAATGCTGGATTTTACTCCACTTGAAAGATTTTACCACCCATACGTTGTATCTGAAAAATAATCTATGTCTAAATATTAATAAAAATCTAATTACATTTTATATGATTTTACATTACTTTATACTGCACAAAAAAATTAATACATACATGACATAAAAACATTTCTTCGATCAAATAGTTTATAATATATTAAAATTCAATCATATTCACTGTATATAATTATCTATAGTAGTAATTTTTCGACGTCTTTTTACATTTTACCTATAAATTCATCGTGGTAATTGGTAACCTGTCTCTTTCTTTAGAGTGTCCTTTGAAATGGTTTAGTATTTCTACATTGATATGCATCGTATACTTATATTAGTGATTTGTATTATACGGTATTATCAATTTATTACTATTTTTTTTTAAGTCTTTAATTTATTAATATTTTTATTTTATTAACACCATTCATTCACCGAATCTAATATATTTTTTTTTAACCTTGACTGTGTTTCCGTTAAACTGCTGAAAGATATGAAATATCAATAACCATCATAATACTTTTTTTTTCAATTGTTACATTAATGTGGTACACTTTAATAGATAACCTTTATATCAATCATGGAATCAAGACAATGTACCATTATTTTATGCAATGAATGCAAATGGATATTAACAATACAATTTTAAAAAACATATTTGTCAATATTCTTGACAAAAAACTATATGTATAATGATTGAACAGATTTTTATTTATTTTAATTTTTTACAAAAACAACTATCGAACAGAAAATATTTAAATAAATCGTTAAATTGGCATCTACCGGAGATTTTCTGTGTCGTCTATAAAATTGGATAAGCGTACAATTTATTTTCTTTCGTGTTCTGTATTGAATTCAAAATGGTATATCTTTTCTTACATTTTTTGGTTTCAACATTCGATTGTACAATCTGATGGATTGCCTGAACCTGGAACATGAATGATTTTTCCAAATTGAAAAATATTTGAAAGTTTTGTGCAGAAATATTCTTACATCTATCGTTTGATGAAATTTATTATCTTATTCTATTTCAATTAATCGATCGAGCATGTTGCGATTGTTTATTGATACAAGAGAATGTTCAGGATATTTTGTGCTTTGATTGAGTTATTAAATAGCCGGTGAACTGATTTTTTTTCTTAAATTATATACATTTGTTAAGTTGCAATTTAGTTTTACATTACCATGTTTATATTGTTATATGTGTTACACTACAAATTTGTAAATATATTCAATGTATAATTTATTATGTGTATATATATATATAAAAAATAGCTTTTTGTTAATTTATACATTCTTATAATCGACCACAATGCTGTTTGTAATTGTTTCTGCATACTATCATACTTCAAAAAGTTTATACGTTTTAAATAGAGTGGGTGAAAATTTAAATTTTACACTCTGATATATTTATTTTATTCTTTATGTGGGCAAAAAATCTTGACCTCAATTGAATGCATTTTAATATACATTTATATTTATATCTTCAATTTGAAAATGAAGCAAACATTGCCTACACTTAATCAATTCAATCATATCATCACATTTAAAATTTCATATTGAATTTTAACACCGACTAAAAGGAAAACTGCTTGATGAGTTGGAATATTGAAGTTTAAGGTTATACGTTTAATGAAGTGTCGACAATATGACATTATTATTTACTCCTGGATATATGAAACTGTAATTATAATTTAATTTCTTTAATTGTTATTTTAAATTTGTTCCTAATTGAATAAATGATAATTTATAATTTTGTTTCATGGAATATTGCAACGTTTTACACCCCTAATATTAAGATGTCAACTATCAGTACGTAGGTTAAAATAATTTTTAGATTATATTACTGAATACTTATAAACTATAAAAATGTTAATTAGTGTATTTATTATAACCTGTCTTTTTTATTTTATTACTAAAAAAAATATAGAAAAAAGCAATATTGACATTAGAAATCCACAGAAATCGTTTTTATTGATTATTCATAGATTATGTAATGTTTGGATAAATTCACGTTCAAATATATACAATAGTCCAAATTTACTGTACTACAAATACATATATTACATTTGGTATGTACGAGGAATTATATATAATATGTATTTATAAGCCAATTTCTTTAAAAAAAATAGAAATATACGAAATTTACTGATTTCAATGTTACAAGTAAGTACTTGACTCCGATTTATTTTATTTTCAAATTTCTTCGACTGGGAACACAAAATGGCGCTCAAACTAAATGTCATGTTCGAATATTTTTCTATGAAAACTTTTAACATTGCTAAACTTCTTGATTAATAATTACTCTTTATAGTGTATGATTTGATTATCTTATCTGATTATCAATATCTGAAGTAAGTAAATACCTGTTTGCGATCGAATTGCAAATTTTTGCGGGTGAGGATATGTACGAAAAACGCGTTGACATTTGGTGACATTTCAAACAAATGTACGTTGTTATTGTTTCGTGAGTTGTTTGATTAAATGAATTTAAGTTTGTTTTCAAGTGCCCGTGATGATTCCACGATAAAGGTAATAATATCGATTAATATAATACTACTTATTCCATTCCAACGCTTGGTGTTCTTTGCTCAAGTAGTACAAAATTTTCTTGGATATTAAGAAGCACAGAATTACGTATAATTCGCTGAAGCTTTTCTTTAAAATTTTAAAATCTCAGTTGTAACACGAGCATTATATACTTTCTTAAAGGATAAAAACGTAATGTGTTGATTATAATAACAATCAATAAATAAATGATTAA